>NC_056616.1:8886665-9086665 GCF_018340385.1 Cyprinus carpio
CATACTCTGGTTCAGGACGCCAGTGAATTGTTGAGTTGGACTAAATAACGGCACTCTTGGAATACCACTTGACCAAACCAATTCGAGAAGCCTAACTGCAATAATAGCTGGAAATTATACAGCTATAATGAAACTCCATGACCGATAACTTGACCTTGGTGACGCATTTAAATAAACAGCATTCACAACAACAACATTCCGTGCATCACACTAAACCCATTTGTATGTTTGCAATGCATAAAAGTGCATGCACATAATAAACAAATGTAAGATTTAGTGGCCTGAAACTCTCAAACTGAATCCATAACAACATCTATTATTGAGCCCTGGATGAGCATTTGTCATGTGACTCCAGTCTAAAGAAATGTCTATTTTTACTCTTCACAAAGGCACCAGAGAGTATTGATGCAGATCAATATAGCATTAGAAAAATCAAAGCAATGTATTTTGTGCATGCCTGCCAAAAGTCTTCCTTTGTTCCGTTGTCATGAGTGGGCTCATCCCACATACTAGATATAAGAGAGCAGAGCGCAGTAGTAAACGTGTATGTGTGTAGTAGAAGTCTTTGGAGTGGCAGCGCTCTCTGGCCCAGATAAGCCCCAGGCTGAGATCAGGAAGTGCTCAGAGAGTGTTTGAGCCGAGATTCTGCTGCTTCTGCTTGGGCGGCTCTTTCACTTTAGTGTAAATCCTGTGATCCATCAGGAATGTTGCATGTGTTTGAGGCTGTGCATATTGATTGCTGGCATTTGTTTTTCCTTTTGTGTGCAGTGGAGCTAAAGGTTTTGAAGTTTTCTGTCTTTGGGTGTATGTTTGAATAAATCTTTAATTTTTACTGAAATGTAATTATGGCCTCTGTTCGTTGTTTTAAGATAGAGTGTTAGTCTAAGATGTCCTTGAATGTGAGCCATTTAGAGTAAAATTCATCACAGTAGTATGTAATAACAATTTTTTTTTTTTTTTTTTTTAGCAAGGATGCATTAAATTGTGACAGAAAAGACATTATTACAAAATTCAGCTTTGCCATCACAGGAATAAATTGTATTTTAAAATATATTAAAATAGAACATTTATTTTAAGTAATATTAATAATAATATTTAATATTATTACTATTAAAGTTCTTTACTGTATTTTTGATCAAATTAATTTATAGATTAGAAAATAAATTAATCTTAAATGTGTCAAGTTCTTAAATAAAGCATAAATAATGTTTTTGGGAAGTCTCACCACATGACGTTATTTGTAATACTTTCAAATATTTATAATCTCTCAAACGGTTTTATTAAAATATTTTTTCTTAGGATTATGCATATTTATTTGCCTATGCCTATTTAATACGGCTTTTCTTTTTAAGAATCTCATTCTTTTAATGCGTTTTCTTTATTATGATATCAGGACAGCTTTATCACCCTGATGTTTTTGAATTATTTCCCCCACAAAAATATCAAAAGGAAATTTTAATCCAAATGTTAAAAACATGCTTATCTTAGAAGAGGTTTATTCAAATCATTGTATGTATTTTTAATGTGTTTTTGAATAAACAAACAGATCTAGAATGCTTTCACCCACCTGGAATTATTGATGTGCCAGAAGCTTCGTATTCTTATTGTCTTTTTTCTACTTCAGGGAGTTCAAGATTGTGCCACAGAAACCAGACTCGCCCAGACAGTCACAGACCAGACACACCTGAGCAGACAGGTGGCCGCCCCACCCTCCACACGACACCAGGCTGGACTCCTAATCATATATTAGGAGGATTTGAGTTGGCGTGTGTGCGAGAGATTGCCAAGAACACAGACACAACCAGAAACATCTTATATAACCGAGGAAGCTCTCCTGCATTAGTGAGTGCTCTGATTTTATTCTGCGCCTGTCAGCGTCATGTCTGTCTGTGTTGACTCACGGCAGTCATACAGAACAATATAAATGGTAGATCTATTTTGAGTCAAAAATTGTGCATTAAAGGAATAGTTTAGGCCAAAATTTACTCTCAGCCCATCCAAGATATAGGTGAGTTTGTTTCTTCACTGAAATTTAGCATTACATCACTTTGTTCACTAATGGATCCTCTGGAGTGAATGGGTGCCGTCAGAATGAGAGTCCAAACAGCTGATTAAAAACATCCCAATAATCCACATGACTCCAGTTTACCAGTTAATGTCCTGTGAATTGGAAAGCTGCATGTTTGTAAGAAACAAATCCATCATTAAGATGTTTTAATGTTAAACCATCGCTTCTGGACAAAATATGAGTCTGTAATCTATAATTACACTTCCTCCAGTAAAAACGTTCATCCCCTGTTGTTCACTCTCATCAACATCCATAGGCATACTGTATTTGATCATAACTTTTTTGGACTGTTTTCACTAAGAAATGGTGCTTGATCTGTGCATATTTTTCTACTGATTCAGACAAGGTGACTTTTTTTTTTTACTGGAGAAAGCAATATAATGGACACAGGAAGCATTTATCTAAGTATTTTAGCCCGAAGCAACAGTTGAACGCATATTGATGGTTTTGCTTCTTTTTATTCCACAAGACATCAGTTAATGGACTGGAGTGGTGTGGATTACTTGTGGATTATTGTGTGGATTATGTTTTTATCAGCTGTTTGGACTCTCATTCTAACGGCACCCATTCACTGCAGAGGATCCATTGGTGAGCAAGTAATATAATGGCCAATTTCTCCCAATCTATTCTGATGAAGAAACAAACTCATCTACATGTTGCATGGACAAATTTTCATCTATTCCTTTAAAATGACAGCCACTCTCTCTTCTCACAGGAAGTGTTGTCCGGCCTCACTCTTTAACATTCTGGTGGTTCAACCCGCTCCTGTCCTGCCTGACCGGTGGTGGTGTTGGTCAGACAGCGGGCAGTGCCATGCCCCAGGCGTAAGTGCGTGTCTCCTGGCAGACTCGGGCGTGGTGGGCCGCCGGTGGGCGTCTGGCTGCAGGAGGTGATGAAGCTGAAGCAGCGTGTGGTGGTGTTGTGTGCTGTGCTCTTTCTCCTCGGCCTGGCCAAGGTTTTCTTGCTGGATGGAGGGGAGGGATCGGCCGCCAGCCGCCGCGACCTGCGGGCCTTCCGCAAGATGGAGGCCAACCTGGCCCTGGCCAAGGGAGCTCGCCTCACGCATACCCTGCAGTCGCCCTGGGAGGTGGCCGCCCAGTGGGTGGGTCCGCGGGAGGTGTACCCAGACGAAACGCCCGAGCTAGCCGCTGTGCTGAACGCCCTGGCCACCGCTCGCGTGGAAAGGGCTGATGTGGGCTATAAAGGCACCCAGCTGAAAGCCCTCCTAGTGCTCGACGGAGGACAGAAAGTGGTATTCAAACCCAAGAGGTAAAGAGAGAGATGATTAAGATGGAAAACGAAAGAGAGAGAAAGTAATGAGAATGTGAATGAGGTTAAAATGAAAGGAGTGAGTGATTTAGAAAGAGGGAGAGTGAGGGGAAGAGTGAGTGAGTGAATAAGAGAACGAAAAAGCCGGTGACTGAAATGTAAAAAGAAATAAATGAATAAGAGATGTAATAATAATCATTTTTATTTATACAGTGCCTTTTAGAGACCTGAGCATGCATAACAATGTGGAGCAAAAAAAAGAGCGTAACAATAATAATAAGAAAACAATACACAACAAAACAATAATACAAAGAGGAAGCTATTCAAAATGTGACAAACTATTCAAAACAAATGCCAGTCTGGGTTTAGGAGCAGTGGAGCTGAAGGGCTTACTGACCATTTGGAAAATCTTCAAGGACTTTTCTTGAATGTTCTTAATATTTTTGATTTGTCTGGTTTAGGATATCGTTAATGAAGTTCAGTTTGTTAACATTAGTTAAAAGCATTTAGTATCATGAGCTAACAATGGGGGGAAAAAAAGCTTTTACAGCATTTATTAAACTAATTTTAAATAATGATAAAAAAGCAGTAAAACAATAACATTGTGAAGTATTATTGCAATTTAAAATAACTGTTTTCTATTTTATTTTAAAATAAACTATTACTGTGATAGCGAAGCTGAATTTTTAAAATAATTTTTTTGGTTTTATTTTTAAATTTATTTTTAATTATAATTTTTTTTTTCTTATTTGCTGCTTAAGAAACACTTCTTATTATCAAAGTTGAAAGCAGTTGTGCCAAACAAATATAGTGTATACAATTTTTTTTTTTTAACATTTTAAAGGGGTCATATGATGCGATTTCAAATTTTCCTTTCTCTTTGGAGTGTTACAAGCTCTTGGTGAATAAAGAAGATCTGTGAAGTTGCAAAGACTGAAGTCTCAAATCCAAAGAGATATTCTTTATAAAAGTTGAGACTCGTCCACGCCCCCGAAACGGCTCATTCTAACACGCCCCAAATATTTACCTCAGTATGTGGGAAGATTTGCTTAACGCTGCCCAGATGTTCACGCAAAGAAAGAAGGCGTACCTTTTATTCTCATTGTTAGGGTTGGGTACTGAAAACCTGAAAAACATATGTACTGAAAACCTATGTAACCGGTATGAACTGAACTGAATCAGAAAGCAGATTTTGGTGCCTCATTTCGGTGCCTCTTAAATGCCTGAGCGATCAATTGAAATATTTGTCCTGGTTCTCTGAAATTTACACAAGAAGCATGGGCGTCGCTGGCTTTTTTAGCGAGGCTATAGCTCCATAAACTGCACATAAATTCGTGATTGCCTCAGAGACAGTCCCCTTAAATTTCCAATGAAAACGGCGGCAGACCGGTATCCTCCCCGTCTTTCAGCGTGCTCTTCAATCTGCAGACCATGGCAGACTGCTTGTGCATTCAAAATCTCACTAGATTATTATTAAAATTAATGCCAAAATGAATGTTTGGAAATGTAAAATAATAATTTCTACAGACAGACTACAGCAAAAGATATAAATAACTGGCTTAAAACCCTTTTTCGGGGTGAAAATACTAATGTGCCTAAGACTTTTAGGCACCGGTACCATTTTAAAAGTATCGAAATGGCACCAGTATCATAAAAAACCCAATCGATACCCAACCCTACTCATTGTAGTATTGTTGTTGCCTCCGCCGCCATGTCGTATAGACGCTGTGTGTTTCACTGTGAAAGTGAAACTACTTTGTTTGGCCTTCCAAAAGAGGACGATATCCGCTTCGTCAAGACTGGAGCTGATCCGTGCTGGTCGCTGAGGAAATACATCAACTTCACACTGTGGATTGCCGAATCGGCTTTCACCGTGGACGAAGCAGCATCCAACCCTGGGTCATCACATGTGGTTGCTGCAAGACCAAGGTACTCTCCTTCGTAGAATCCGCCTGCCGCACCGTTCTCAAGCCGCCCGCCTCTGCTCACTCAAGCCGGCCGCGGCTCACTCCAGGCCTCCGGCCTCTGCTCACTCAAGGCAGACGCTGTGTGACGCTGTTTTGTGGAGAAAGCGAAACTACTTTGTTTTTGCCTTCCAAAAGAAAACACGACTAGAAATCATGTTTATATCACGTTTATAATGGGTTTTATGTCTTTGTCACGTTGCTCCGGCCGGACAAGGCTTCACAATATGTTAAGAGACGTAATATTTCCGTCTCACGCTTGAGGCATTCGGCCAATCACAATGCACTGGATAGCTGGCTTTTCAGAGCGATGAACCTTGTGAAACTTGACAGAAGGCGGGGCATAGAGGAGAAACTATAATGTACAGTATGTAGAAAATAATGGGTTTTTTTTTTAACCTTAGACCGCATAAACACATTTCATTACACCAAATACACAAAATAATGTTCTTTTTAGCAGCATCATATGACCCCTTTAAGGTGTTACCTAACATTAAATTATTAGTTAATGCACACAAACAATAATTAAAATAAACAAGTATATATATTTTTTTATGAATTAATATTAACGTATATCAAAAAATGTTGAAAAAGATATTTGTTTAAAGGGATAGTTCACCCAAAAATGAAAATTGTGTCATTAATTACTCACCCTCATGTCGTTCCAAACCCGTAACACCTTTGTTCATCTTCGGAACACAAATTAAAATATTTTTGATAAAATCCAAGAGCTTTCGGCCCCTCCCATAGACAGCAACACAACTGACAATTTCAAGGCCCAGAAAAGTAGTAAGGACATCGTTAAAATAGTCCATGTGACATCAATAATTTTATGAAGCTACGAGAATACTTTTTGTGCGCAACTAAAATGACTTTACTTGGTAATTCTTCTCTTCCGCATCAGCGTCCACTGCCATTATGGAGAGTACCAGGACGTATGCATGTGCATTCCTCTGCTTGTAAACAAGGCACAGTGCATCTGTGTTCTACGCCAGCAGCATCACACCCACGCGTCGTGGTACTCTCGTGACCGTGCATTGAAGACTGACATGGAAGAGAAGAATTGTTGAATAAAGTCATTATTTTTGTTTCCAAACCACTGATGTTCAAACACTGATGTCACATGGACTGTTTTAACAATGTCCTTACTACCTTTGAATGTGTCAGTTGTGTTGCTGTCTATGCAGGGTGAGAGAGCTCTCGGATTTTATCAAAAATATCTTTGTGTTCTGAAGATGAACAAAGGTCTTACAGGTTTGGAACGACATGAGGGCGAGTAATTTTCATTTCAGTTTTCATTTTTGAGTGAACAATACCTTTAATGCATTAGGTGTCATGAAATAATAGTGATGTTAACGACCCCTAACTGTAAAATGTTACCAGAATATTTCTGGAATAAAATAGCTTGTGTGCACTTAGGACACAAAGCTGATCTGTCATTATTTCAGGTGAGTTCAGCTGTCTGCTCTTATCTGAGCCTATTAGAGTTATCATGGATCTACAGAGACTTTAGATAAGTGAGGAAGCTCTCCTGGTGTTCTTAATCTCTAAGGTCATTGATCAAACAAACCTTAACTCTGATGACTTCACATCCAGATTAAACTTTTTCAGTCCACCTTCACTGAACATTTTGGTTTCAAACATCCAAAGCAGGCATGTCACATTATACTGTGTACCATTCTAAGTGGAGTGTGGGATATCTTCCAAATAGAAGGTTCGAAAATCAGACTTATTGAGTGCTTTAATGCCATGCTATTGTCTAATGCTTGAGGTTTGCACTTCGCAATAACAAGATTAAGAAGTAAAGTATAATATAGCCTTTTAAGCAGTTTTTTTTTTTAAATAAGATGCAGTGGTTGTAGTTTCAAAATGATGTGAAAGAATACATGCACATTTAATTTGACTTAAAAAGTGTTGCAATCTCAATAACATCAGTTGATTCTGTATTGAAAAATGTTATTTCAGATTTCCAAGCAGCGAGCTCAGCTTGGCCACAGTATTCATGTTTTCTTTGGGTGTAATAGTCACTTTATTATATGTGGTTTTATATATAGAATTTTACATAAGCTACCCCCACGACAGTCTGTGTTGAAAAATGGGTCTTGCATTAAGTGGGCGTTGTGTGTGTTGCATACTGTCAAGGTATCAGGTCTGGTTTATATTGAAGACTCAAATAATCTTATATTTGCTCACTACATCCTGCTCTTTAAGGAACAAGGAAGCGCTGTGGGTGCATTTATGTTAGGAGTGGATTGACTAGTTAAGCTCATTACTCTAATACAGTGTCCACACTAAATGTGAAAATGCTGTGTGACACCACACAATCACAGCCAGTCAGAACATATCTGATGTTCGGTATACTGTAATTTGGAAAATGTATTTAAGGCCTGTGCACACAATGGAACACCAAAGGAATTGAAACCAAGAGACTAGCAAAATCATGTCGCAGCTGGTTATAATGTCGCTTGCCCACTTTGCGCACAATTTTTTTTTTTTTTTTTACATGGATGTTTTCATATTGTCATCTTTTGCTTTTCTCTCAATAACTGTTCACCTATCTTATGTCTTTACCTTCTTCGTTGTCTCATTATTAGGTACACTAGAGATTATGTGGTTGAAGGAGAGCCGTACGCAGGGTACGATCGGCATAATGCAGAAATTGCTGCTTTCCACTTGGACAGGTAATGTGCAAACACACACAGATGCACAGAGACACACACGCTAGGGCTGCACGATAAGAACAAATAACTCAATTGTGCATTTCTCCAACTGTGGGCAGTGTTTTAGGGTGATAATTACCTTGTTTTACATTGTTTTCTTAACACATTGTTAGAAAACTCAGAAGCCTCTTGGGTATCTTCAGCAGAGTTCTTTTTTGAGAACGCGCTGCAGTCATCAGAACTATATCTATGACAGCGATACATTGTATTTTATAGGCATTCAGTGGGCAGTCCTTAAAGGTGTTTACCTTGCACAGCCTCAGAAGTGACCACTTTAACCAAAAGATCTAAAGACAATACAGGAAATCAACCCCCGATTTTGAGTTTCAGCAAACCTACTCACCAAAGATAACAGTAGCCAAAAGATTTAAGATGCAACTGGCCACGAGAACTAAAGACGTGTAAAAATTCACCTCTTTAACTTTCAGTAGGAAGATCAGAGCAGATCACCAGCAGAACCCTTCACTAGAACCAATATTGAATCTAATTGGTAAACAAATGCCATTATGTTTACATTAAAGGCCCAATATAATGTCGATCACCTTTAGTTTTTCATATAATATACGTCAGGATGTAGGATCTTCAGATCTTAAACAGATTCTTAAATTTCTAATCCTACAACATCATACGTCCCATATTTAATCAAAAACCCTTGATTTAAAAGGGGCATATGATGCAATATCAATTTTTCCTTTCTCTTTGGACTGTTACAAACTCATGGTTTATAAAGAAGATCTGTAAAGTTGCAAAGACTAAAGTCTCAAATCCAAAGAGATATTCTTTATAAAAGTTAAGATTTGTCCACACCCTCCTAAAATGGCTCATTCTAACACGCCCCCACATCTCTACATCACAATGTAGGAAGATTTGCATAACGCCACCCAAATGTTCACGCAAAGAAGGACGGCGTAACTTTCATTCTCGCTGTTGCCACGGCCACATGTTGTGGAGTCGCTGTGTTTCGTTGTGAAAACAAAAATACTTTGTTTGGCCTTCCAAAAGAGGACACGACTAGAAATCAGTAATTAAGTTGTATTTACAGCACTGTTCCAGAACAGTTCAACCTAAATATTCAGATGTGTGCTGCGCATATTACAGAGGACGAGAACTGTTTCCTGGAAGTGTCAATGCCAGTGTCTGTTTCTATAAAGTGGGGCAATTCCAACATTGCAAGGATAGTCTGGCGCTTCTGACTCATAAAGAATTTGCCACTGATGATTCAAACATGAGTTTTAAGCAGTGTAGAGTAGCCCTTGTTTTTTGTAATTTCTCGATCACAAATGCAGACATGGGTTTTATGTTTATACGGCGTGATATGCAACGCAACACGTAAAATGACAGTATAAGTCATTATAATCAGTAGTTATGTCCCCAGTGGATACAACAACTGCCTTGTTGGTAATGGGTTTTATTGGTTTTGTCTGGTCATGTCGGGACACGCATCACGGTATGGTAGGGGTGTAACTTTTCCGTCACTCGCGTGAGGCATTCGGCTAATCACAATGCAGTGGATAGCTGGCCAATCAGAGCACACCTTGCTTTTCAAATACACAAAATAATATTCTTTTTAGCAACATCATATGACCCCTTTAAAGAAAGTTTGTTAAAAGTTAGTATACTTGTTTATTATTAAGTAAGTGAATTGAGAAACAGTAATAATTTAATAATAGTAGGGCTGCACGATTAATCGTATTTTAATCTCGATAGCGATATCCACCTTTCTCGATTAATTAAAAATAATCGTCACGATATTGGCCGGCTCGTTATTTATCCCGAAACGTGTTTTTAATTTGGCATTTGCGTTATCTTGTATTGCTAACAAGTCTTCACTAGCGTTCATGCTTGTGGTTGCCAGGTGTGAAGAGCTTTAAGCCCAAAAACAGAGCTTTTCTCCTCTAAGGATACACTTTCTGCCCGGTGTCTTATTTAATTTGTGCAATCTGGCAACCCTGTGTGGGCTCACTGATGGCGAAACAAGTGATGATGATGATATGATAACATACGAGTTTAGCGATCTCTCCACAGCGATATTCTTCTTACATGAAAGTGTCATTTGTACTCTTTGTGTTACCAAATGTGCCATGATCAAACTTTCACTGAGTTTCAGTAATGGATCTATTGTGTGAGGAATAAATGCGCTTTTCCTACCTGTGACAATACAATGGGGAAAAATTTACATAAATTGGAATTGTTGGAATTTATATTAAGAGTTTCTAAAGTTTTTACCAGTTTTTGTGTTGAAAATGGCATGGCAATGTTAGTTTTCAGTGTGTATCTTTGAGTGGCTTTTTCCCGTTTGCGATTAAATTGTCACTAAGGTTGGATATTGGCACCGGTACCTATGTAACCAGTATGCACTGAACCGAATCAGAACGCAGATTTCGGTGCCTCTTAAATGCCTGAGCGATCGATTGAAATATTTGTCCTGTTTCTCCGAAATGTACACAAGAAGTATGGGCGTCGCTAGGCTTTTTTAGCGGGGCTATAGCTCCATAAACTGCGCATGTTTTCGGGATTGTATGAGAGTAGGTTGGGTTTAGTTTGGTATACTTCGCGATCGCCTCAGAGTCAGTCCCCTTAAATTTCATATGAAAACCAACCCGCAGACTGCGGCGGAGCAGCACGAGCGGACCCAAACAGAAACAGGGGACACAAGGTAACAACAGTGGACACTGATATTTCCTACTGACACACAACAGCAAAAGATATAAATAACTGGCTTAAAACCCTTTTTTGAGGTGACTAATTACTAATACTAATTTGCCTAAGACTTTTGCACAGTACTGTACTTTACAAATAACATTGTTGCTACTGTATAAGGAATGACCATACAGTCATTCACAGAACTGATTAAAGACAGTGACAGACAGCACTCATTTTAAATAAATATCAGAGTGATTGACAGATATACAGTAGAAACATTTTGTGTGGTTTTGTATTAAATAATGACCCAGATCGTGAAATACATTTATTAGCCTTAGATTAAGGGAAGCACTTGGGAAATGAAAGCATCCAAGGAGCGTGTGAAAGCTATGGATTTATTTTAATGTTCTTTAATGTTATCCATAGTTTTTTTGTGGCTCCTTTTTTTTTTTTTTGTAGTATCGGTTCAGGCACCATTTAGGCACCGGTACCGTTTTAAAAGTATCAATATGGCACCGGTATCGTAAAAAACCTAATCGATACCCAACCCTAGTCTTTGCTGGTCAGAAGGCTGGTTTTAGAGGGGTTTTGACTAGGGATGCACCGGTTGACCGGCCATAAATCGGAACCGGCCGGTTTTTGCTTAAAATACGCGATCGGCAATCGGTTTTTGGTATTTTTTTTTTTTTTCGGCCGATTTTTTCCGGAAGTGCACCCGCGTGCACAGACTGTAAAACAAAATGGCACAAATAAAGTGCAGCACTAGAAGTATTTCGAAATCTGTGCACAGGACACAGGCAGCCGTTCAGCACTGGAAGTGCAGAGTTAAATGTCTGAGGCACAGATAGCAGGAAGTGAACAGCCGCTGGTGTACTGGCGCACAATTAAGAGCCCCTTTCCTGCGCTCGCTGAAGCTGCGTGAGCGTACTGTACCTGTCCCGCCCTACACAAGTGGAGACAGTGAAGGGATGTTCAGCTCAACTTCCTCGGTGTTGGATGAGAAACGAAACGCTAAACTGTGACAAAACTGAAATGCGTTTTTTTTTTTTGTAAAGTAGAACTTGCATAGACGTTTGAAAAGCCAGAAGTAAACGTCAGTTCTGTATATGATGATTATTTTTATTTAACCTTAAAATTACATTGACTTAAAAATCACCTGCTGTAGCACACTGAAAAAAAGTGTTTCATTCATCCAATTAAAATATTTTAGGGTAATGATTCACATCTATTTTTTTTAACTTAAGCCAATAGTTATTTATTTTTCATTTGCTCAAGTAAAAAAATACAGATGTGAATCATTACCCTATTTTTTTTTTTTAATTGGACGAATGAAACACTTTGCATCTTTGTTTTATTTGCACCAACATGAATTTAACATTTTGGAATAATTTATTTATATAGCATACTTTTATTTAGTCTCACTGGTAAAGTTTTTTTTTTTTTTATTTAAAACCAAATTTAAAAACTAAAAAAAATACTGAATGCTGATTAAGAAACATCTTCTTGAATGTGTGTTGATTGTGTTGTTTGGATTGTAGAACTATGCAGTTGCTGCCTTTAATTTCACATGGTTACAGTTAATCTTTACATTTAAGGCCAGTTTATGTAGTTTCAACCCAATTCAAAAACAAAAGCTAAATGCTGATGTCTGTACCATCTATGTTTGTATTGCATGTAGGCTACTTACTGTGCAGTCACTGCCGTTAATTTCAGATGGTAACGGTTATTGTTTTCAATAGCCAAAAGCCAGTTTGGCCTATTAAATTCCAAATAAACATCTTGTTTATGTATATTTTCCTTCTTTCTTGTTTGTTGCTTAAAGAAAAAAAAAATCTGAAATCGGTATCGGAATCGGCCAGTTTGCTTGAAAAAAATCGGTATCGGAATCGGCCATGAAAAATCATGATCGGTGCATCCCTAGTTTTGACCACTTCCTTAGCTGGTCATGCTGGGAGACCAGCTTAAACCAGCTAAGTTTAGGCTGATTTTAGCAGGAGGTGGTTTTCAGCAGGATAGAATAATCGTTATTAATAATCGTGATTATAATTTTAATCAAAATAATTGTGATTATCAGTTTAACCATTATCGTGCAGCCATAAATAATAGTGTTTTTTCTTAAGATTAATTTATATTTGTAATATGTTTATGTAATATGTAATGTCTTAAAATAATATAGGAAACTTGTATATATATATTATTTTGTATGATGGATTTTCAAACATCTTTGTTTGGGACAAGGGTACAGCAATAAGATCTTTAAATTAAAGATAATTTAATGAAGACATAGCAAAGAAAAGAAAATGTTACTAGATGTTACTAGATGTTTTTAATGTGACCTTCAAATAACAAAGAAAACGTTAATCTGTTAGTTTCGATAAGAATAAACCCATGGGACATTCCCAGAAGCGCTCAGTGGCATCTTTGCATGTACACATTCAAAACATAAAAGCTGCCCTTTCAGAACTGTGCTTGTGAATTACTGCTGTTTTGTACATTATTAAATCAAGTCAGCGGAAAAAATCTGATAATCAAATTTTGAATAATTACACTTGGAAGCAATATGACTGGCCAAAACTAGAATGACTGTTTGCTGTCCTGTTCAATGTGAACTTATCGAGTGTTCACAAGCATGGTGTTAGATGCTGAGGGCCATGAGCCTTTTAGTTTTCTACGTTCCTGCTGTCAACTTTGATTTTGATCATTACCATATTATCAATGGTTTGCTTTTCACTAAAACATCTTGTCAGGCGTTTCTTATTTCCATGATCTACTGTGAACTCACTCTCATGTTGCTCCAAAACGATACACAGTTAATTTATTGTGGGACACAGGATATTGTTCACACAGCTCTTTTCCATGCAACACATGTTTATTGTGACCATGGCTGCTTAAGCTCCACAAATGAGAAGAAAAACACCATTGGAGTATCATAAAAGTAGTCTTTGTGGATTGGTTCTCCATATTCCAGGTGTGAGAAACAGATTTGAAATTGAAGCCCTGTGTTGTTCCACAAGAATAATGCAGGTTTAAAACAACATGAGAGTAAAGAACTGCTTTTGGTTGAACAATTCCTTTAGTCCTTAGGTTGACATCTGCGTGCATGGACATAGCTGACATGCCTGCAATTGGTTACAGTGCTAAGCCTGTCCAGAAACACTTTAGAAATGTAAAATAATAATAAAACCTTGGGTTTTACAGCAGCAGTACACCTAAACCTAAATGTAGTGCTCTTCTGGTGGGGGATTCAAACATTTTGATGCAGACCCCCATATATATATATATATATATATGTTTATATATGTTATATGTATACACACACACACACACACACACACATATTATATGTACACACACACACACACATATATATATATATATGTATATATATATATGTATATGTATATGTTATTTTAAATTGTAATAATTAATACCGGTTTTATTTATTGGATAAAATAAATGCAGCCTTTGTAAATATAAAAAATGTGTTTCAAACATTAAAATAAATTTATGACTTGTGTATTTTAAAGACCCATCTATATTCTAGAAAATAAAATGTGCAAATTATCTGGAAAATTAGATAATATTAATATATTGTTAAAACTATAGCTGTCAATAAAGAAATGTATTTCAAACATTAAAATAAATCTTACTGACCCCAACATTTTGAACAGTTGTATATTCTTAAGGCCCATCTATATTCTAGAAAATAAAATGTGTAAAATATTATGTGGGAAATTAGATAATATTAATATATTGTTAAAACTATAGCTGTCAGTAGAATAAAGTAATTTATTAATATCATGATTACCAGTCTTAGCAGAATAACAGTCAATAGTAATAAAGTCAAATGCTCTAAATAAATGTTTTTTCTGTAATATTTTTTCCCTGAACTCTCGCTGCCCACTGGTGGTCCCAGACACAAGTTCAAAAACCCCTGCTCTAATATTGATTAATGTATGATTCATTATGTCATCGAAACACTGAATCATGCAGCGCAGAGTCCCACACAGATGCTCTTTGGTAAACTCGCACCTGCAGTACTCAACAAAACACCCGACCCGTTATTTGACCCATTTGACATAAAGACTGCGACCTGAACCACATCCACATTAAATCTACTACACCAGGTAAACAGAATAACTCCTGCATATTGCGGCTATTGTTTTACACATATAATCACAGTAACGGAGGTGATTTAAGTTGCCTGTTTAGCCTACAGAGCTTGAACACAAATTAGCACAAACACAAACCAATAATAACAGAAACGAGTCTTTGGGGGAAAAAAAGTGTAATTTATAAGTTTACCTTCGTTTACATGTAGAGGGTGGTGATTTATGCATAGACTGTACAAAAACATGGATGTAGTGTCTGTGACGTCACCCGTAAACTCTGAAGAGCTTTTTTGAAGCTCAAAGTGGGCCGAGCAGGCCGTCACCATCTTGGCAGTGCGTCACTGCGCAACTCTCCCGGATAATCGAAAATGGGCAAAAAGGTGGGAGCTGGTTGCTGAAGCCACGCCCACCTAGCGCGACGGCAGTGTCAGCAGCGGCAATCCACCTGTCACTCAACTGGCCACGCCCTTAATTATGCAGAACTTTAACCAGGCTTAATATAATTTAAGAGTTATAAAAAAAATTTCACCCCCTTCACAGTTGTCACAAAGGGCAAAATTAGCTATATAGACTAAAATCATTTTTTGAACCAGGCTGTAAACATGTTTTTTTTTTCCTGCTGTAAAGTTGGGCATTTTAACATGGGGAGTCTATGGGACTGACTCCCTTTTTCAGCCAGTCGATAAATTGCAGTTTTAGACACTTCCTTGTTGGCTTCATAAGAGAGAGCGGGAGGTTGCCGCTCGGGTTTATGACCTACACTGCCACCAGCCACCAGGGGGCGATCTAAATGTTTTGGCTTTTACTTTCCAGAATGAATTGAGCCAACATAGTCTTGGCTCATGTCTACAGTCCGCCTATGCCCATGGATTCCCCTATCGTACACGCACTGCATATGACAACATAATATTAATGTAAACATTCATAACTGTGTTGATAACCAGCTGTATATTGATGTCATGAGCTTCTCAATCTCTTCCTGCAGGATCCTAGGTTTTAGAAGAGCACCCCTGGTGGTGGGGAGATTTATGAATCTGCGTACTGAAATTAAGCCAGTAGCTACAGATCAACTGCTAAGCACTTTCTTGATGCACGGTCAGTGTCACCCTGTCATTCTTCTATTATGTGTTCTGTGTCTATTCCTTTTATATCACATTCTCTCATCTTCTGTCCCTAATTTGAAACCACTTCTTACGTTTCCGGTACAGAAAAGACGTTTCTTGTTTGGAAAATTGTTCTGCAGTCCATATCTGCTGGGGCCATGATATTTCAGTAGTACATAAGATACCAATGCAATTTGATAACTCACAATACCACTTTTGCGGCCATGGCAAAAACTGTAATGCTTCGCTTTGCATTAATTTATCATTATCATATTCAAGTCAAAGTACTTTTCTCTTAGCCACAGTCACAGTCATGTGTCTAAATATTGAGCCTGTATTAAATACTATAGTATATGTGGCCAGACATAAAAAATATAGAGCAAGTCTCACACAGCCAGACTTACGATTGTCTGCATAAAGTCTGGTCCACTTTGGAGCTTTTTCTAGCCCAAAATGGCTCACTTAGGCAAGAGACCACATGACAACTTGTAGAATAACCAGTCACAGCTTTGTTGGTCGTTAAAACAACAATAACCTAGCACATGAAGTTGCATTATGTATAATTCTTGGTGAAAAAAAATCAAATCAGACGTCTTTTGAATTTGAGAGATAATCAATTTTGCTCAGAATTTTTTTTAATATGAACTGCGTCAGTGCTCAAATGCTCATTGCATCATATAATCAATTAGAAATATCAGTGTATGAATAAAACTCATTAAGACTGCCGACAGTTTCTACGCACTTTTCCACACATTCTTTACTGCATGCGAGACGGGTAAAATGTGAGCTCCACTTCACTACTATTGTTTGTTGTTCTCTCCTGAAAGTAGTTTCATAGACTGTAAAAAAAAAAAAAAAGAAAAAAAAAAAAAAAGTGTGCAATACAATGATTATGTATAGCTTTTTTCTTCCACTTTTGCAAAAGCGATTCATCAGTTTACACAATTAGAAAGTAAAATCCAATCATTACAAAATCTTCGAAAACCAAATTTTACTGATCAGTGGGCCACACACTTGTCCTCCTTGAAAGAAGAATATGATTTACTTTCACATTCAAATTCGGAGTTTATTTTACATAGGACTAGGCAAAAATATTATTTTCAATCGGAGAGACGTAGCCACTTACTGGCTCTTAGGCTGAGGGAATGTGAGTCCAAAGCATATATCAGTGCAATAAAATCATCAGATGCTCAGGTCACCACGAATCCTACGATGATCAACAATATGTTCAAAGATTTTTATATAAATTTGTATAAAGCTGAAACAGATTCTGAGGAATCAGTTTGTAAACAGTATTTAGCTAAATTAGAATGTCCTCAGATGTCAGATCAATAAAGATTCTTTGGAGGCCCCATTAAGTTTGGAGGAGCGCCATAAGTCACTAAAAAGCCTTCAAAAAGGCAAATCGCCGGGTCTAGATGGTCTTCCCTCTGAATTATATTTAGAATCATTACTTCTTAAAAAAGGGAAAGATCCGTTAGACTGCTCCAGCTACAGACCGATATCAATTATCCCAGATGATCTAAAAGTTTATGCTAAAGTTCTTGCCTTTCGCATGGAGAAGGTAAGTTAGTTCTTGTTAAAAACTAACCAAAATTAAAAAATATTTTGCTTAAAATTTCTGCACAGGAGAGACTTTGTGTTGTTTCCAAACAAAAGGAAATGTATCGGTAATGGTCAAAATGAATTGAAAAATATCTGCATATTGGATAACGGTGAAAATCCCGATTACATGTAGAGGGCTTTTGACCTGTACTGCCGCAGGCCCCAGTACAGCTAACCATCTAACCATCTAAATGTTTTGGCTTCACTTTTTTTGGGACGTGTAAGGCACACTTGCTTCATTTGCATAGTCAAACATTTCTCAACTGTCACGCCACTAGACATGCCTAC
Organism: Cyprinus carpio; assembly: GCF_018340385.1. NCBI lineage: Eukaryota > Metazoa > Chordata > Actinopteri > Cypriniformes > Cyprinidae > Cyprinus > Cyprinus carpio. The sequence goes on from NC_056616.1 coordinate 8,904,438, forward strand.
ATCCTGTCACTAACGATCAGTGTCAATCCTTGTCGCTGCCATTTTGAATGGAGCTTAAGGAATTACAACCTGTTGAATGATGTGAAAAATAAAACATAATATATGCTACATCTATATTGTTGAACAGTTGCATCAATCAAGCAGTATTTTTTGAGTTTAGATTGGCCTGTGCTGATCTGCAGCATAATCCATTCCATAAAAAGATTCATAACCAACTGTTTGTCCCTTTAAAACAATCCTTTCCTGAAGCACAGTCTTCCAGACATCGTTTTAATAATGGTAATGGATCATAATGTCTCTCTACTTGTAGGAAATAATACATGTTTCTATGGGAAGTGTTATTACTGCCGTGAGACTGAGCCTGCGTGTGCAGAGGGGGATGTGATGGAGGGATCTGTTACCCTGTGGCTCCCTGACGTCTGGCCCTTACAGAAACACAGACACCCATGGGGACGGACATACCGAGAGGGCAAACTCGCCAGGTATTGTAACTCTCTCTCTCTCTCTCTCTCTCTCTCACTGGTTTTCTCCCTTTGCCAGCTATTTTTATGCTTTGACTAGAATGAGTGTACAGGTACGTGTTGCTTTATTTAGCATCAGTGGCTCAGAGCAGTTTCAGCCTGATAGTTTGTGGTTGGTCTGATCGTTGTGTGAGTAACTGTTGGTCAGTGGGGACTTTCACTATGCAATACTAACTCTTGGCCTTTGAGTTGGCTAAGGATGGGATGGTCCAGCATTCAGAATGTAACTGCAGATTTTTCACACGCTGGTTGGCACAGAAACTGCTGATTAAAATTAGCTTTAGCATTAAGACTGTAGGGTTTTTGGTTACAGGTTTTCCCACCTAAGACATGTTTCCTGAAATGAGGTGTAATTTTTTCCCAAACCTACAAACACAAAACCAAAACTAACACTACTTTTATTTTTGTGTTTATAGTTTAGAGCAGGAGATTTTTTGTTTGTTAGTTTGTTTGTTTGTTTTACATAAAAGTAATGCACAAGTGAAATAAGTTAAGTAAAATGTGAAGAAAAAAAGAAAAAAGTCCTCTCAAAAGGATGCCTGTTTGGCTTGTACCTTATTAAAGGCTGAACTTACCAAACTCATTAATTAGAAGTAAACATTGTTATCCTGAAAAAACAACAACAACAAAAAAGAAACATGGAGTTACTACATTGTCCAGAATATTTCAAGTCTCATTAATGTAAAAGTAAACAATTCAAAAGCATAAGGTGAGTCTGGGAAATCTGGGAAATGCTCTTAATTCTGGCAAGGCAGTTGGGAATATTTTCAAATTTTAAGCATCTGGTAAGACTCTAAAATAAAGTTTGCATAAGACATCACCTTTGTCTGGAAAAAACTGATTGATTTTTTTTTTTTTTTTTTTTTTTGGTACTCCCAAATTTGGATTGAGAAAGGGGAAATGGAGTGGACCCCAAAGTCCTTTTTAAACCAACAACGATAGCTCTAATTATATCATTTTATTAGTCGTCCCAATTCTATTCGAAAAGTGAAGTCCACACCACAGCTTTAATAATAATGACACAGAGGAACAGTAACATTAGCATCACTTTCAGAACAATTTTTTTTCTAGCTGATAAGCAGTACATTGACAATCAAAATCCACCCAACTTTAAAGAGCTTGAGTGTTTATAGTGACAGAACACAGGACAAAAAATGGATGCTAATATTGTTATCATTATAGTTAGCATTATTTGCTGGAAATCCCTAATATGGACAAAGGCATCAAGCTACCACTTTGAGTGGTTAAACATGAAGACAATAAACAAACGACTCTGACAATATGGTTTATCTTTGTTATTCTAGACATCTCGGGTATTTTCATAAAAATATTGCCTATATTCATAAAAATAAAGTCTAATTATAATGCAGTGCTAATTGACATAGCATGTAGGCTATTACAGTATAGACTGCTTGAAAATATTTGGTTTCATTCTATGATAAGCCGAATCAGATCACAAAAGGAAGTTGTTTTAAACACTCGACTGGTAGTAAAATAAGTTATTAAATGTGTATTGTTTTGAACAACAGGTATGTAAATGCTTCTTATTATGCTGCGGTGAGCATGAACTCGCTATTAGAAGAGAGAGAGAATGCGCAGCTGGTGTTATTGATACTGCAAAAAAAAAAAAAAAAAAAAGAGTATTGAAACCATTTTAGATATTTCAGTATCGATATGCATAGTATCGATTTTGTCAACAATTCTCCAGAATATCTGTGGAACAAATTCATACAGGTTTGGAGTGTTCTGGCTGGCCTGGCTCTCTTGCTGAAATAAATGATCCCAAATATAACAAACAAATAAACAGGAAGCCATTGCCCATTTTTTACTCTCATTTGGTGCTTGGTGAGTGTTAATTTTTGACCTTGATTGACAAGCTCTTGAAAGGCATTGAGGACATTTCCTCCATTAACTGCTAATCAATGCTGAAGAACTGTATGAAATGCATGAAACCGTTTTACATGTCATTAACCTTATCGTCTCTATCTGTCACTTTACTGGAAACTTTTGGCTTTAGTAGCCATTTAATGAAACATAAGACTAGTTTGGCTATTACTAATCAGTTCATATTGTGACTGCTATTAAATTTATTTTGGTCTGAAGTTCTCTGAAACTCTTTCAGTTCTGCAAATACAGGTATTGAATGCATTTGTTATCCGGTTGCAGTGCAGAGTGCTGCAGGAGTGAGTCCTAAAACCTGGAAATTTTAGCTGGTGTTTAACATTTATGGTTTCATCGTTATAAAAGTCACTGGGTTTTTTAATTGTTTTTTGGTTAAAACCCTAAAAATAAGGTCTGTGGTTAATGCAAGCTCAAGATATTTTATGTTTTATTCTGTGACATAAAATTCACCAGGAATACCCCACTTGTAATTTTTTGTTGGCTTTTATGGGTTTTCAAAAAGGTGATTGCTAATAAGTGGTGAATTTTATCTTTAAACATATCTACCCACCAGTCTACTTTTTTAGCCCCATTGTGTTTATACTCACACTCTTGCAAACTATTCCAACTCAAACTTTCCAATGTGTAGATTTTAATTAAAGGTTAAAAGAGTTGTTGGAAGTTTAGTGATGGTGACATTGATCATGCAGGTGTGGTGTAGTTTGTTTTTGTAACTTTAGCTTTTTACTAATGGTGATTTGTATTTAGGTTTCACATTTCATTAAAGTTGTTCATTTTTTTTTATTATTATTTTTTTCATTGTTTTGTTGAACAAAACATGTAAGAATCATAAACTTTTGTTGGTCACAGCAGGTCTTATTTTCTGCAGTAATCCAAAAGCAATTGTAAGTAAAAGCAAATGCTTACTAAAATGCCATCCTTCCCTACAGCACTCTATTAAAGGAGGAGAAGTATCAGATTTTCTGCTTTATCCATCTTCTTCCCTCATGAAAAATATTAAAAAACTAATGCAATACAGAAATTACACCTAATTAAAATTACACCTGTATTGCAATGGGAATATTTCTCATGGCCGTTTGATAAATTCCTTTTGTTTCTAAGCGGCTGCCAGGTGACCTGACACCTGGAACATGGTGAGAATAGCCCCTTTCACACATAAAGACTTTACTTGAAAATTACCAGTAAATTGCCAGTAAAAGATCATGTGTGAACAGGCCGATTTTAAAAATACCGGTTAATTTGTTCCAGCGATTTTCCAGAATGATAAGATTAAACATTACCAATAAATTGCTAGAATTCTGCTGTGTGTAAATGCAGAATGAAAATTACTGGTATTAGCATGTACGAGTTAAGAACGCGCTGACATAAGACATCTACTCCGGGCCAATCCAGAGTCGTTGAAATTCGCCAGCTGCAACAGCTCCAATGATTGGGCCAATCATAACATTCTGATGCAGATGACGTATTTATTCCGCGCCATGTTTAAAGTCATGTAATGCGATGTCTCTGGGTCAAAGGGAGCTGTATGTGAACATTTAACACAAAAATGATAACATCAACAAAAACACTGACCATGTTATAGACACAACACCAGGAGGCGAAGCCGTTTAGAGGTCAATTTCATGTAATGATGTCATAGAATTTACTGGTAATTTGAAACCGTTGTGTGAATGGTGCTTCATCTGAAAAAAGATGAAATGCCGTTGCCTATGTCAAGAGCACATTTTTAAATTTACCAGTAAAGTCGTTCCAGTAATTTTACTGCAGTTTACTAATATCACTGTGTGAAAGGGGCTAATGAGATTTCTCAGAGACTCTGAAGAGAAATTCACGTTAATCCAGAACCGATGGAGTCAACAGATGAACACGTTCAAGGGGGTGTCTGTTTTTATTGATCGTGTTGATCAGTGATTCTGTGTGTGTGTGTCAGGTGGGAGTATGATGAGAGCTACTGCGAAGCCGTGAAGAAAATGCCTCCTTACGATGCCGGTCCACGGCTCCTGGATGTTATTGACACAGCCATCTTTGATTACCTTATCGGTAATGCAGATCGGCATCACTATGAGAGTTTCCAAGACGATGGAGGAGCCAGTATGCTCATCCTTCTGGACAAAGCCAAAAGGTAGAAAGAAAGAAATCTAGAGATCTAATCACCTACAAGATGATAGACCCAAGTAATTATAAAACTGGGCTTCTACCAGAAAACATTTAGGAAGCAGTTTTAAATAAAGAGAGAGAGTTTTGTTTGTTTTTTGACACGTGTAAGACTGTTTGAACTTTTGTGTTTCTCCTGCAGTTTTGGGAACCCAGCTCTGGATGAGAGGAGTATTCTCGCCCCTCTTTATCAGTGTTGCATGTGAGTTCATACACAAGCACTGAGTAAACATTGACTTCCTCTTACAACCCACTTTGGTTTCCTAAAAATGGCACACAATACTTCTGGCAGTCCCTAACGTCTGGCTTACTTCATCTTCTGGCTGTGGTGATGAATGCTTCCCATTCTGTTCTTTTAAAACAAACACTCTGACCACTGACATGCTGTTGACCTTCAGTTATACAACAAGCTTTTGAGTGGTTTTGCATGGATGAGTGTCAGTTAAGGTTTCCACTGAATGGAGTATATGTAGATATACTAGTTCACACACAATGTTCTTTTTTTTTTTTAAATCCGAAGTTTAGGGTAAATTTTAAATTAAAGACACCATCAGTGGTGTGCTGTAGTTTTTCCTCCAATATACAGTACAGACCAAAAGTTTGGAAACATTACTATTTTTAATGTTTTTGAAAGAAGTTTCTTCTGCTCATCAAGCCTGCATTTATTTGATCAAAAATACAGAAAAAAATTTTAATATTGTGATATATTATTACAATTTAAAATAATTGTTTTTAAAATTATTATACTTTAAATTATCATTTATTTCTGTGATGCAAAGCTGAATTTTTAGGATAATTAACACATGATCCTTTAGAAATCATTCAATATGATGATTCATTATCAAAGTTGGAAACAGTTCTGCTGCTTAATATTTTTTCAGAACATGTGATACTTGTTTAGGATACTTTGATGAATAAAAAGTAAAAAAAAAAAAAAAAAAAAGAAGCTATGTTTTTAAAATATAAATATTTTGTAATAATATACACTACTGGTCAGTAATTTGGGGTCAGTAATTTTTTTTTTCTTTATTTTTTTTAAATAAAATCAATACTTTTATTCAGCAAGGATGTGTTAAATTGATAAAAAGTGATAGTAAAGAAAATATATTATTAGAATATATATTATTAATTTTTTTTTTTTTTTTTAATAAATGCAGTTCTTTTTAACCTTTTATTCATCAAATATATTAGACAGCAGAACTGTTTCCAACACTCATAATAAATCAGAATATTAGAATGATTTCTAAATGATCATGTGATAGACTGGATGTTACATGTGACACTGAAGGCTGGAGTAATGATGCTGAAAATTCAGCTTTGTATAACAGGAATAAATTATTTTTTTTAAAGTATATTCAAATAGAAAACTATTATTTTAAGTTGTAATAATATTTCACAATATTACTGTTTTTTCTGTATTTTTGATCAAATAAATGCAGGCTTGATGAGCAGAAGAAACTTCTTTCAAAAACATTAAAAATAGTAATGTTTCCAAACTTTTGACCTGTACTGTAAATTTTTTGTTTACAATTCCTATATACATGTTTTCCAAGCTAATTGCATTTTGAACGGCATTTACCTTGGAAAAATAATCAAGCAACCAGTACTACATTTATATTGTAATAAATATGGATATTTTACTATATAAATCCAGTCATGAAGTGATTTTTTTACATTGCTTCAAAAAGAAAATACTGCTGTTTAAAATTTTGAGGTCAAAAAATGGGATCAGAGAATGCTTTTATTTAGCAAGGATGCATTCAGTTGATCAGTAATAACTGTAAAGATGTTTATAATGTCTTAAAAAAATTTTTTTAATTTATTTTAAAAAATTTATTTCAAATGAATTTCTATGCATTAATGAATCAGCAGCAAACCAGCATATATTAGAATGATTTCTGAATGATTGTGTGACACTGAAGACTGGAGCAATGAAGCTGAAAATATGACAGGAATAAATTACATTTAAAATATATTAAAATAGAAAATAGTTATATTAGATTTTAATATTTCACACTGTTGTTCTGATCAAATTACTCTTAAGAGACTCGAAGTTTTAAAACCCTGATATTTTAAACCGAAATATACAATAATACATTTTTCTTTTAATAAATAAAGCCATTTTTTTCCACTATCTTTTGAAGTGCTCCTGATATGTGACATTAAATTACAGAAGTACAAACATTCTGGGGAATGTTTCTATAGTTTTAGCTCCCAGAATGCCTTAGTGCTCCACATACTCATTATCTCCTTAATGAGATATTGATTGACTAACAGATGAAAAGCCTTATGTACTGTAGCTTTAACTGGACATGTGCGTTTAAGACTTCCTGTCTGACAGTCGGAATTCAAGGCCGCTCACACTGACAGTGGTTTCACGCAACAAATCAATCGCAAGTCATTCATTTTCAATCAGAGGTGGCGTTTTGAGGTGTCATGAGAAACCGTGTCCATTAAATGACGTGACAGAGTTGAGCCGAGCTCAGCGTTATGCAAATGTGCATCGAACATCTGTGGTTTCGTCGCTTCCTGTCATTTCGTTTTTGCTCTTGAATGAGCCAGACACAATTTGATGTGTTATTTCTGTCTCTTTCTCATTGTATCCTAAAGGGTCCGTGTTTCCACCTGGAACAGGCTAAACCTGCTAAAAGGTGGAGTGTTGAGTTCAGTGATGCGACAGGCCACGGCCCACGATCCCGCCTTTCCGGTGCTAACAGGGCCGCATCTCACCGCGCTCGACCGCCGTCTCAACGGCGTGCTGGCCACTGTGCGGCAGTGCATGGAGACGCAGGGCGCTGACAACACGCTGATCGAGGACCGCATGAACCTGCCTCATCCTTAAACACACTGAAGAAACAAGGCAAGTGAAGATGTGTTTGACTCTTAATGCACAGGCTCCTTTCGCCTTCCTGCTATGGAGCCACAGAAGCGGAGGTCACAAGAAGCCTTATGAGCCGACCTGGTGGAGTTTGTTTTTCACTGGATTCATTCGAGTAAGACCACAGAGTCCAAGAAGACTCTTCATGCTGTTTTTTCTTGCTCTCTGGATGGAGTGAGGAGGCCTTGAGAACATGTAGGTGGACTACACATCTCCTTTTTACTGTTATTGTTTGTCTTTATTTTCTTTTGCCATCTAAGTCCATTTACTGGAAGATGGATTAACATTTTGTCAGAGTTACAGATGTGGAACATGGAATGAGATCTTTGGAGGAATCCGACTCAGGAAGCTGGAAAATGACTAAGAGGAGTCTAGAAGACTATTAATAAAACTTCCCCATTATATCTCCCACATTGTATATACAGAGCAAGCTTTGGAATAATACTGAGTAATAATATTATTGATGTAAAAATAAAATGAATTATGAAAAGCTCACTGTGTTCTGTATGCAGGATACACAGTGTTTGTACAGAGCTGGGTGGCTGTTGCTACTGATGTTCGGAGAAGATGGTGATGACGGGGGGATGCTGTGGGGCATTTTCAACATTAAAAATTAATATTGAAAGTTACAGAAGTTTGTGTGTGTGAACCATTTGTTCACCGTTTCTTATTTAAAGACAACTGTCCACAAATGAATGAGACAGCATCCTTTGGTTAAGCAACATGCTGTTGGCAATTTTTTTGTCTGGACTACACATAAATACACACAAAATCTGTTTATATTGCATGTGGGAAGTGACGGCAGCTTAATAAACCTGCAGCTGTCTGTGTCAATAATGCTAATCAAACAACAACAGAAAAAGAGAAAAATCACTCACTGCTATTGACTGAATGAGTTTTGTAGCTTTGAACCTGCTCTTGGAGGGCTGCTGTCCTGCAGAGTTATCTCCAACTCTCTATTAAAAACATATGAACCAAAGTAATCAAGGTCTTCAGACCTCTAGGCAAGCATGTTGGAGCAAAACTCAGCAGGACAAGGCCGACCAATATGTAGATGAATTTGTTTTTTCCATCAATGAATGTCTTGTGACGTGAAAATCTGTTTGTGACAAACAAATCCATCAAGACATTAACTAAAAATATATATGGGTCATTTCGTGTCAAATCAACCAAATTTCAGAAATTTCCCCGGATCAAATTTTTGATGATTTTTTTTTCTGAAGAAAGATGAACATGTATAGTGATGATAGCCCAAATATTAAGTGTTATGGGTGAATATTTACTAAGTATATACTCTTGAGTTATAGGCATGCAAACTTTGGAAAAAGAATAGTTATGGCACTCGGACAGGTATGTTCAATGCAGTTGTTTGGGACAGAAGGAAACAAGATACATTTCAGTTTCAGCTCTGATGGGTGTGTGTGTGGAGACTGTGACTGCTCTGGAGTGGAGAGCCCCATGTATATTGCTTATGCAACTGTGTTATATTGAGTGCTGGTAGCAGGACTTTCCGTTTGTTTACTGAAACCTGAATAAAATCTCCAGCAGCAGTCAAGCCGACCCCATCCTTTTCCTTCTCGATCATTGAACTTTGTAACACTAATATTTTGGCTATCATCACTATACTTGTTTATCTTTCTTCAGGAAAAAATATTGGCAAAATCAAAAATTTTAGCTGGAAATAATTTAGTTGACACTGAATGACCCATATAGAAGGTTGTATATCCCCGGTTTCACAGACAAGGCTTAAGCTAGTCCCAGACTAAAATGCATGTTTGAGCTGTCTCAAATGAAAATATCTTGTTTTGACATATCTTAAAGGAGTCATATGATGGGATTTCAAGTTTTCCTTTCTCTTTGGAGTGTTACAAGCTGTTTGTAAATAGATGAGATCCCTAAAGTTGCAAAGTCTCAAACCCAAAGAGATATTCTCTATAAAAGTTAAGACTCGTCCACCCCCTCCTAAAACGCCTTGTTTAAACACGCCCCCACATGCCTACGTCATGATGTGCGAAGATTTGCATAACAGCACCCAAATGTTCACTCAAAGAAAGAAGGCATAACTTTGATTCTCGCTGTTGCCGTCGGCGCCATGTCGTGGAGTCGCTGTTTCGTTGTGAAAACAAAAATACTTTGTTTGGTCTTCCAAAAAATGACACTACTAGAAATCAGTGGTTAAGTTATATTTACAACACTGTTCCATAACAGTTCAATCTAAATATTCAGATGTGTGCAGCGCATTTTATGGAGGACTGTTTCCTGATCCAGAGAAGACTACAATGCCGGCGCTTCTGACTCACAGTCTGTAAGTACGTTTACATATGCAAAGGATTTGCCACTGATGATTCAAACACAAGTTTTCAGAAGTGCTTGTTGTTTGTCGTTTCTCTGATCAAAAATGCAGACATGGTTTTATGTTTACGCGGCGCGATGCAACGCAATGTGTAAAAAGACAGTATAAGTCATTATAATACGTAATTTTGTCCCCACTGGATGCAACAAATGCCTCGTTTGTAATGGGTTTTTATTGTTTTTGTCGTGTCGCGCCGTTTTTCTGACCAGGACACGCATCACAGTATGTTAAGGGGTGTAACATTTCCATCACACGCTTGAGGCATTCAGCCAATCACAATGCACTGGATAGCTGGCCAATCAGAGCACACCTCGCTTTTCAGACTGATGAGCTTTGTAAAAATTCACATGTTTCAGAAAGGCGGGGCATAGAGGAGAAACAATAATGTACATTATGTGGAAAATGTTTTTTTTTTTTTATATACCTTAAACCGCATGAACATTTCATTACACCAAATACTCTTTTTAGCAGCATCATATGACCCCTTTAAAATATGTCAGTGTCATTGTTCTGTGTCAAGAAGCACACCTGTAATGTTTTCTTCTATGGCATTTTTGTAAAAGTTGCTTATTTATATTGTTTTTTTTAGTGAGTAGTAATGTCTTAAGCTAAGCCCTGTTTGTGAAACCGGGCCTTAGTGTCTTAAACAAAAACAAAACACCATGAAGGTAACACAAAACACTAAAATAACACAAACATTAAAGTCTGTGTAAAGGCAATTATAAATGTTGGAAATTAATTTCCGAAAACATGTTACAAAGACCTATGATCTATGTACTATTAACTGAGTTACAGGTGCTGGTCATATAATTAGAATATCATCAAAAAGTTGATTTATTTCACTAATTCCATTCAAAAAGTGAAACTTGTATATTATATTCATTCATTACACACAGACTGATATATTTCAAATGTTTATTTCTTTTAATTTTGATGATTATAACTGACAACTAAGGAAAATCCCAAATTCAGTATCTCAGAAAATTAGAATATTGTAAAAAGGTTCAATATTGAAGACAACTGGTTCCACACTCTAATCAGCTAATTAACTCAAAACACCTGCAAAGGCCTTTAAATGGTCTCTCAGTCTAGTTCTGTAGGCTACGCAATCATGGGGAAGACTGCTGACTTGACAGTTGTCCAAAAGACGACCATTGACACCTTGCACAAGGAGGGCAAGACACAAAAGGTCATTGCAAAAGAGGCTGGCTGTTCACAGAGCTCTGTGTCCAAGCACATTAATGGAGAGGGGAAGGGAAGGAAAAGATGTGGTAGAAAAAAAGTGTACAAGCAATAGGTATAACCGCACCCTGGCGAGGATTGTGAAACAAAACCCATTCAAAAATGTGGGGGAGATTGACAAAGAGTGGACTGCAGCTGGAGTCAGTGCTTCAAGAACCACTACACACAGACGTATGCAAGACATGGGTCTCAGCTGTCGCATTCCTTGTGTCAAGCCACTCTTGAACAACAGACAGCATCAGAAGCGTCTCGCTTCAAAAAGGACTGGACTGCTGCTGAGTGGTCCAAAGTTATGTTCTCTGATGAAAGTAAATTTTTAGCATTTCCTTTGGAAATCAGGGTCCCAGAGTCTGGAGGAAGAGAGGAGAGGCACACAATTCATGTTGCTTGAGGTCCAGTGTAAAGTTTCCACAGTCATTGATGGTTTGGGGTGCCATGTCATCTGCTGGTGTTGGTCCGCTGTGTTTTCTGAGGTCCAAGGTCAACGCAGCCGTATACCAGGAAGTTTTAGAGCACTTCATGCTTCCTGCTGCTGACCAACTTTATGGAGATGCAGATTTCATTTTCCAACAGGACTTGGCACCTGCACACAATGCCAAAGCTACTAGTACCTGGTTTAAGGACCATGGTATCCCTGTTCTTAATTGGCCAGCAAACTCGCCTGACCTTAACCCCATAGAAAATCTATGGTTTATTGTGAAGAGGAAGATGCGATATGCCAGACCCAAGAATGCAGAAGAGCTGAAGGCCACTATCAGAGCAACCTGGGCTCTCACAACACCTGAGCAGTGCCACAGACTGATCGACTCCATGCCACGCCGGATTGCTGCAGTAATTCAGGCAAAAGGAGCCCCAACTAAGTATTGAGTGCTGTACATGCTTATACTTTTCATGTTCATACTTTTCAGTTAGCCAAGATTTCTAAAAATCCTTTCTTTGTATTGGTCTTAAGTATTATTCTAATATTCTGAGATACAGAATTTAGGATTTTCCTTAGTTGTCAGTTATAATCATCAAAATTAAAAGAAATAAACATTTGAAATATATCAGTCTGTGTGTAATGAATGAATATAATATACAAATTTCACTTTTTGAATTGAATTGAATTGAAGCTCTTGCTAGGCTTGCTAGAAACTTCCCGTCAGGTGTGTTGAGGCAAGTTGGAGCTAAACTCTGCAGGACACCGGCCCTCCAGGACCAAGTTTGGGCACCCCTGAGTTAAACCATTAAACAACATTTTTGTGTTCGGATTTTTTGGGCCCCAACACTATAAGAGGTGTGTTCGACTTGAAGCAGCGCTGTGCAAACCAATCGTTGTCGTAGGACATCGAAGTACAGTGAGAGCTATAGAGAGCAGATGGCTCCTTATGCTTTAGAATCACTGTCGCTGTACTTTTATGTCATACACTGATCGGTCTGCACAGTGCTGCTTCAAACCTAACACACCTAAAAACTAGAGTGCATTAGCATCGGTGGTTCACATGCTTAATTACAAGTTACAGTCATTACCATTAGTTACTACTGACTGTTTGCTTACTAGCTATGACTTAGTCACATAAATGCATATTACCAAACATGAACGGCTGTGTAAATCCAATTAAGCTGCTAGAGGGAGCATCCATTCATGTTGCGACAAAAAACAAAAATAACAGTTTACTCAATCAAAAATACTCTCTAAAATGGCAGAAGACGTAACTCGGGGGAAAAGAATGGTTGAGTAAATTGTTATTTTTGTTTTCTTTGTGCAAAAAAAAAAAATTCTCGTAGCATCGCAAAACTGAAGTTGAGCCACTGATGTCACATTGACTGTTTTACCGATTTATTTACTAAGTTTCTGGACCTGGGAACATTTCAGTTGCATTGCTGTCTATGGGAGGGTCAGATAGCTCTCAGATTTCATCAAAAAGATCTTAATTTGTGTTCCGAAGATGAACGAAGGTCTTACGGGTTTGGAATGACATGAGGGTGAGTAATTAATGACAGAATTTTCATTTTGGGGTGAACTATTAGTTCACCAGCATCAGATGTAACATAAAAACCCCAATGTACATAACTGATTTAAAAAAAAAAAAAAAAGAAAGAAAGAGACTTGCGTACATCTCAGTGAAAAGCCATCAAATGTGAAACATCGATCCCAGGGAATTCTGGTAATGTCAGTTGACATTTTTTGATTGTAGATTATAAGATGATGTGTTCTGTTTACAGTACATCCCAAAACTGTACATTCAACAGTACACTATTTTTACTGTAAAATTACATTGTAAAATTATTTACATTTATCATAGCATTTAAGTCTTTTTACAGTTAAAAATCAGTGTAGCAATGTTATTTTCAGAAAAATATTACTTGATATATATTGCTTTTGTGAAAATAAAAAATATCATAATATCATATCATATTCACTCTTAAAGGGATTTTTAACACATAAATGAATATTATTTGTGTAGTTAATTAATAAATGTAATTTCTTTCATTAATTATAAGACCTTCATCCATCTTCAGAACACAAAATAAAAATATTTTTGATGAAATCTAAGAGCTTTCTGACCCTCGGTAGAAAGCAATGCAACTGAAATGTTCCCAGACCTACAAACATAGCAACGACATCTGTAAAATAATCCATGTGTCATTAGAGGTTCAACCATTTTTTTTATGAAGCTAAGAGAAATATTTTTGTGCGCAAAGAAAACAAAAATAATGACTTAATTCTTCTCCCCCTCATTCCATCTGCCGCCATTATGGGGAGTACCATGACACATGCGCATGCTTTGATCTGCACGTAAAAAATGAATGCATGCATGCTTGCAGTGCTGCTGACACAGAACACGCATCCGTCGTGATACTCTCCATAATGGCAGAAGACAGTAACTCAGGGGAGAAGAATTGTTGAAAAAAGTCATTATTTCTGTTTTCTCTTTGCACATAAAGTATTCTCATAGCTTCATAAAAATACAGTTGAACCACTGATGTCACATGGATTATTTTACCGATGTCGCTGCTATGTTTCTGGGTCTGGGAATATTTCAGTTGTGATGCTGTCTATGCAGGGTCAGAAAGCTCTCGGATTTCATCAAAAATATCTGAATTTGTGTTCCAAATATGAACGAAGGTCTTATGGGTTTGGAACAATATGAGGGTGAGTAATACATGTCAGAATTTTCATTTTTGGGTGAACTATCCCTTTAAGTGTTCAATAATCATGATTACAATATTATTATCATAATTGGACACTGTGTTTGAGTCCTGGGATGGACTAGCCATCCATCCATGTTGTCTTTGGCTGGGATGGGCTTCAGCTAAAACCCTCAACCCAACATAAGACAGGCGGTTTGATTTTTATTCAAATTTTATGGGATCATGTTCAAAGTTACAGTGATAGCTCAGCCAAAAATGACAATTCTGTCATCATTTACTCACCCCATCATGTCCTGCCAAACCATTTAATGTCACTGGAAGAAAATGGCACAGAAATGTGAAATTAGTTGTGAGAACGTTTGTGGTTTAATGTTTGTTATTTGTTATCTTTGTTATTAATGGAATGTAATTCGTTGCTCGTTTTGGGGCCGCTGTATCACCAACATCATCTCTCTGTCTGTTGGTTTACTGGAAACTTCTGGTGTAAAGTGCATATCACTAATCATTTCATATCGTCACTGACTAACAGTGAAACCGTCGAGAGTTTTGATTGAAAGGTTTTTGGATATTTCTGATGAGCGAGTGTGTCACTTCATTGTTATAAAAACTCCTCTCTGTCATCTAACCTCGTTATCAGATTTGTGTTTGTTTGTTTGTTTGCGAACGCTGTCCTTTAGCTTGGCGATGGGATTTCCAGCATGCCTGCGATGTTGCACGTGTGGCTAATGCTGTCTTTGCAATCGCTGCAGTCAGTCTTATCTCTTCGTCCAGTCACCTCTGAACTTGACTGCCTGTCCTTAATATCTTGCTGTTGGGCTTGACCACCCACCTCTCTGTGGGCTGTGGGAAGGGGGCTTCGCCTGAGATAGCGGCTGATATTGACTAATGAGGTCATTCTCTCAGTAGAGATGTAGACGTACACACTGAATGGGGAAACCCAGGGGTCTGCTGAGAGCCCACTGATGGGAAGTTATCGCACAACACACAACACATTTCAGTCACTCACAGGAAAGAAAAAAAAACTGTTTAAACCACTCTACTTGTTGACATATGATTAAAAATCAAACGTGTAATTTTGGAATAATTAATTATTTTCTATATATTTGTAATGATTATCAATTATTTTTGAATAAATACTTTTTTAAAAATATTGTATCAAATATTTCAAAGCTTTGCTTTGTATATTTTGAAAAATAATGTAGAATATTTTAGAACAATTCTTATTTTTTTATTTTTATAGTTATTTTCAAGAATTATTTCTGGAACGTTTAAAAGAAGAATTTTAATGATTTGAAATTCTATTTCAAGCATATTTTTTAAATTAATTTTTAAGTAATTAATTATTGCTTATAAATATTTCACTATAGTTTACTATTTGAATGGACATAGCTTTTTATTTTCAATAAATTGTTTGAAATATCAAATATTTTTGAAATTCTTTGTAATTTGTTCAAATAATAATTATTTCTCTTTGAAATATTCATTTTTTAGAATATTTTCGTAATGTAAAATTTGAATGAATTATTTTTAAAATAGTAGTAATTTTTGGAATCATTTTTGAATGTTTTAATATTTTTTGTTTTTAAGTAACTAATGTTTATTTATAAATATTTGTGATATTTACGATATTTGAATGCATGTAGTTTTATTATATTCAATAAATTATTTTTTAAATGTTTAAAATATTGAACATGTTGAAAATAATTTTAAATTTACTTTATTGATTTGATAAATGATTATTTATATTTAAAATAATATTTGTATATATTTTTAATCATGTAAAATGATTGAATTGTTTTGTGAAATAATTATTTTTGAAATTGTTTGAATATTTTAAGATTTGCAATTTTCAATAATGATTATTTATAAATATTTAAATCGCAGTTTTAATTTTTTTTTTAAAAAGTAGAATTAAAATTTAAAAAAATTACTTCATATTTTAAATGTTTGAATATTTATTTAAATGTATTATTTTTATTATTGTATATATTCAAAATATGTTTAAAAATAATGAAAATCAAACAAACTGAATCATGAAAGAAACCATTCAGTTCATTTAAAGTGGGACATGGGACAGGTGTATTCCTACTACAGCCCAGTGGAAACGATCAAACCTGTGACATTTGATATGATATCTGTCTCGCATGTGGCCATGTAACAAAAGCTTGTAGGGCAGAAGTGAGTGTATGTGTTTATCTAAAAGTCTAGACATCCAGTACTGCAGCAGTTTTAATCTATTTAGCAAGATAAAGCGAGTGTTTGTAATGAAGTAGCTGTACAGAGGGAATATTTAGGAGATGGCATGAAAAATGATTCACAGATCTCCCTTCAGCTGCTTATTCCCAGAAGTGTGTGCTAATTACAGTAAGGATAGCTGAAGCTAAGGAATCGAGTTCGAATTTAGAGCATTTGAGTCATGCGAGTCTCCCTTTAGAATGAACAAACATTTATTATCCTACCCGAAACTACATAATCCAGACAAGTACTTCAAATAGTGGGTCTAAAAGGTCATGCTTTCAATAAAAAGAAAAAAAACTTGAGAAAGTCAATTATTAGTTGTGAAAAACCCCCCACGGAGCCTCTATGGCATTGAATATGAAGAAAAAAAAATCTCACTGTGTGGTGGTGGTTGGTTTTTTTTTTTTTTTTTTTTTTTTGGTCACTTGCACTCTGTAGCTGGTCTGTAATCTGACTAAGTGTTTATGATTCATGGCTGAAACAAAAATGGAGAATCTGTGCAGGCTGTATATGTCAACAGCCATGTGTTTAACACAGTATTAACAAGTTCCTCAAATTTTTTTATTTTAGTAGCATTCTGTTTTTAGTTAAATTTAAACCATGGAAATCAGCTCAATGCAAATGAAACCGTAGGATTATCAGGAGTGTTCGACTTTCCTTTTATTTAAACACCCAATGAAGTTTATTTTACAGATATGGCAGTATATTCTTTTAGAAGAATAGTAAACAGAAGAGTTATAAAGGTGCTATAAAATTCATCACTGTCATTTAAAACCTGCGTGACTTTCTTTAGTGGATGACAAAAAGAGAAGTTCTGAAAAATGTTTGTGCTTTTCCCAAACATCATAAAAAGCAGATGGGGACCAGGGGCTTTCAAGTTACGAAAAAAGCAGGAGAGCATAAATCATAGCACATCAGTATGCTAAGAGCTAAGAAATCCATAAATATAATGTAGAGTATTCAAAGAACAGACTGAAATTTGTTATTTTACTCCAAAATCTAGCTTGACAGCTTCAGTCTCCATTTATTTTTGCTGTACACACAATAGCAGTTTTGACATTCTATTATAAATAACTTCTCTTGTGTGTTATAAAATAAAAGTCATTCAGTCATTCATATTTGGTTATTAAATCTATTTTTTGGTTTACTGGTCCCAAAGCTCAATGAACTTCAGTCAAGTGGAAATCATGATCAGCCTTTATTATTAGTCTAAAGTCTAAAAAAAATCACTATATTCAAATATCAAACCACAGTAAAAATCATCTGCTTCTAATTTTAGCTGAAAATATATCAGGTTACAGGTGGATGATGTTGGTTTCAGTTTAACATCAGCTGTGATCTGGAGTCTTATGTAGAACAACGGTGATTTTGTCAGGTTACTTTACAAAGTTTTTTCATATTTTTTATGAATATTTTTCATCAAATATAAGGAGAAAATCTCTACTTGTGAAACTTATGATTTCTGAGTGATAATATTACAAGTGCAATTACGCTTTTACGCAAGTATTTTAATCAAGTTATTAGACTTAATTTTGGTTTGGAGTAAAATGTTTGACACACTTTAAAAAATGTTTTTTTGAAGTTGTAAATAAAAATTATTGGGAGTATATTTTACGAGAATGCTAATTCTATTTCAGTGTGTTACTTTGTAATTAATAGTGAAATTGACGTCATTTCTGAGTGAAAATTGTATCTGCACCATTTGTTTTTAGTGGAATATCTGTACTTTTTACACCTCTGAACACAGACGACTGTGCCAAATGTTTCACTCCCATCCCTGAATCACAATGACAGTCCCCATTAAACATGAATTCACACATCTGTCATTTAGCAGCTCTGTCGTTCTTACCTAATACGACAATATTGTACATTAGTTACAGGGACAGTCCCTCTGAAGCAACCAGAGATTTGGTGACAACCTTTCAGTTGCCTGTCTCGAACTTCAGAGAGCTCAGTCAG
This sequence comes from Cyprinus carpio, assembly GCF_018340385.1. Lineage (NCBI taxonomy): Eukaryota > Metazoa > Chordata > Actinopteri > Cypriniformes > Cyprinidae > Cyprinus > Cyprinus carpio. The sequence goes on from NC_056616.1 coordinate 8,922,820, forward strand.
CCCACAGATATGTAGCCCATGGTTTAGGTATAACACCTTGTAAATGGATGGATCATTCTGAGCACATAGATTTGGTTTCTATTTCTTGTTTTGTTTAGTTCTCAGTGCGGTACTTCAGTCGTTTCTTGTTGGAGCGTGGTGTTCAGATCCCAACACTCATGTCTTGAGTTTCGGTTTCGTGTCGGGGTTCGGACACTCGCGCTCCATGTTCTGTCTTGTTTGTGGGAGCGTGCAGCCTTGAGTTCACTCAGCTGTGTGCTCTTCTGTCAGCATTTCTTGTGTTGTTTTGAGTAGCACCTCACCTGTGTTTCCCTCATTACCCTCATTCGCTCCCTATTTATTCTCCTTATGTTTGCAGTCCCGTGCCAGTTCGTCGTTGAATGTTCCCTGCCGTGTGCATTGTCCTGCCAGCCAGTTAAGTTGCCAGCTGTGTTTTCTCTTACTGGGTAGTTTTGTTTGTTTTGTTTCTGCCGTTAATAAACCCCTTATCTTCCTGCAATATTGAGTCCTCGCTCCATTCTTCACCCACAACCTCGACTGAAACAATCTGCTTTAAAGGGATAGTTCACCCTAAAATGAAAATTAGCCCATTATTTACTCACTCTCAAGCCATCCTAGGTGTATATGACTTCCTTCTTTCAGATGAATCCAATCAGATTTATATTAAAAAATGTCTTTGATCTTCCAAGCTGTTTAATGACAGTCAGCAGGTGTTGCAGTGCATCAGTCCAAAAGAAATTAAATAAAATGCATCCATCCATAATAAAAAAGTGCCTCATCATCTATCTATCTACTGTATCTGTCTATATATCTGTCTACTGTATCTATATATCTATCTATCTATCTATCTATCTATCTACTGTATCTATCTATCTATCTGTCTATCTATCTATCTATCTATCTATCTATCTATCTATCTATCTATCTATCTATATATACACACACACACACACACACATACACACACACACACACACACACACACATACATACAAAAGTGAAAATAACCATGAAAACTAGCATAGCATCTCATAGAAAACTTGAATGAATGATTTTGTTTATTTGCTGTGAATTTGTTTTAGATCATTACACGTGAAATTATGATTTGAATAGTTCAGATGCAAAATCCCTCTGTCTCAATTGTCTTCTGAAATTTTCTTCTAAAATTAGCATTTTTCTAAGGCCTCTATTTTTATGTTCAGGTTTTTTTTTTTTTTTTTTTTTTAATGGGAATAAAAAGAACCTAACAACTGCCATTTCAGTGAAATTACTGAATCTACACATAGGAGCCTGATAAAAAAAACAAAAACAAAAAAAAAAACAATAACAACAAATAAAAAAAAAAAAAAAAACGTCTCATTTTAGAAAAAAATTCAGACTGCACTTAGAAAATTTGCATCTGAACGCTTCATTACTCGCAAGTATATAATAATGAGTGTAATTATATGAATTATTATGGACGACACATCCAAAAACATGACTGTCACCGATTAACTGGGCTTTGAATCAGCAAGGCATCTGTTTTATTTTATGGATACAGTCTATATCTGTGAGATAAAATTATAAAGAACAGCTGATCATCCTTTCACTGGAAAACCACATGTAACAATGTTCCCCCAAAAGTGTTTGGGTACTTTCAAGTGTTTTGGTCGAAGACTGAAATAATGTCTCACAGCAAGAACTAGTGATAACACTTTACTTAAAGCCTTTATGTATAATGCATTATAAAAGTAGTTTTAATGCATCAATTATGCATTTTAAAGCACCTCATAATTCATTGTACAATCTCATAAATAATTGTAACCACAGTTAATACATTTTAATACAACTTATCAATTCATTGTTACACTATGCATTTTAAATTCAGTTATAATTATCAACAACATGATATGATGCATTACAACACACATTATGAATAATTATAATGCATCATAGCCCTTAATAACCTTTTATAATGCATTAAACATAAAGGCTTTAAGTAAACTAGTAAATCTTTCTCAGTCTGTTAAAATGAGATCTGTAGTACTTAAAGCAAAAGGAGGACAAAACAATTTGCTATTATGTGTGGTTTTGGCAATTAACGTTTGTTTCCTGTTTTGGGATGATTTAGTTGTATCTAGTGTAGTGAGATAAGGTGAGAGAAGTCCCAACACCGTGCAATTGCCCCTTATCTGTAATCAGTCTCTATTTAACATATGAGAATCACACTCTTACACGCTTTCCGTGGCTGACTTGCTCATAGAGCCCAATTTTCAAACAATCAGTTTTTCATTCCCTTCTTGGTGAATTACCTTTGACTGCTGCTTTCCTGTCCCGGGTGGGCTTCCCCTGTGTCCTCATGTCTCCCTATGACTGACTGCTGGACAGAAGTGTGGTTGGCAGTGATAGGCTTTTGCAATGTTTGTACAAAATAGGCCTAGATGTGTGATGGAGAGGTGTGTTAGTGGGGCACTATGAGTTAGTGTGTTTTTCAGTGCTCTAAGAAAAGCCAACATGTACAAAATGTAACAAAACACTAACTTTGAATAAAGAAACCGATCACTAGAGTGATGCAAAATATCTGAAAGCCTCTCAGCCATACAAAAGCACTGCTGACATATTGCTTTTATCAAAGGTAGGATAACAACCTCAATATAAGTGTTCAAAATAATTTATTTAATAATATGCATGCTAATAAGCAACTAGTTAATAGTGAGAACTGGTCCCTTGTTAAAATATGCTGAAATAAGTAGAACAGTTAAGTAGAATATATCTTTAGAAAATGAAATATTAAATGTAAACAAACACACACACACACACACACACACACACACACACACACTTATATACATGCCTTGATGCCTTCTTGTCATCCAGTCAGTTGCCTCACAAGGTAGACTAATGAGTGATATCTGTTGCAGTTGTCACAATACTTGACCTATAAAATAAATCCCATTGTTTCTTGATTCTTGTTTGCCATATAATGATGAAGATAAGTTTTGTGAGTAATAGTGGTGTAGCGTATTTCGCAGTCAGATTGCAAAAAGCCCCTTAGGGCATAAATATAATTATTTAGAAGTGAGGGGGGACAGATTGGCCTAATTGTCAGGTTTTATTATTATTATCATTATTTTATTTCTTTTAATTGGCTGAGAAATCAAATACACTGCTGGACAATAACCAATAATTTGCATTCTATACTTCTTTTTTTTCTATATTTTCCAAATGACAATTTTATGATTTGTATAAATACTTTTTCCATTTTTATCATAGAATAAGCCAAGGTAGAAGATATATTTTATAGTTTCCATAACCTAACATAATAAATGTTATGTCAGTTAGACCTGCATTAATCAGATGCTTTTTTATTACCTGGAGATGACTTGAAAAACACATAAACCATGTATTGTCACAGTCGTGTGTTTATTGTCTTCAGGTTTTATTGGTCAAACCTTGATTTTTATTCAGCTTAGCTGCAGCAGAAATTGCTTTGGCAACAGCAATGGCTGGATGCCTTTATCCATATTAGGGATTTCCTGGCACGTCATAAATTATTACTTCTGTGAGTCAATTTTGGACTTGCTGCGAGAGCACCCTCTGGCTTCAAGTATGAAAGAAACATACAATGCATGAGAGTGTTTAGTGCTCCATAATGTTCAACTCTCTTCGCCTGTTATAATAATCAAAAGTAAGCCAATCTACATTTTCCTACTATATTGTCTAGTCACTGTTGGTTATTTCATGTGGTTTATGTGGCCGCTGAGCCAGACTATGACCAATCACTGCTGTCCTGCTGGTTTGATAGAGCTGTGTTGCGTCTTTCAGACGTGCATGTGTGTGGCGTGGCTGTCATGCTAATGCTGTTCTTATCGTTATGTTTTCAACACTGCTTATGATGACATACTCGACAGTGGCCGAGAGAGCTGCAAATAGAAAAAAAGCACCTGCAAACTAAGAAAACAACCTCATCAATTTAACAGCACACGTGCTGCAAATCGGTGGCGGCTCGTGGGTCTTAAAACAGAGGAGGCACACTAATTGTATTGGTCTGGGGATGCCTGCCTATTATTATTATTATTATTTGCTTAACCACTTTAAAATGGCCTTTTGGTAGCTTTTAGTCAGAAAACGTAAAGAAAATGACACACATACAGCAAGATTATATAATTTCACTTACCTGGCCAATCACTTGAAGCAAACATCCATCCCTTCTTAAAAGCCTGCGTTAAAAGAGAGCTGCCTTTTGTGCCATTTAATTAAACCGACTGCTGTAGCCTATATCCAGCTTAGGCGTGTTTTACCTTTTTTTAAATTTGTATATATACTGTTTGAATGACAGCTTGGTAAATCTGTTGGCGATCAAATATTCAATATCGCTACTCATCATAAGTACTTGGTACATTATCAGCACAGCTTGAGACGTTCAAACTAATATCACATAATTTATGTCTCTGTGATGATTGGTTGATCTACTAGAAGGGAAGCTCCCCCCTCCTCTCTATCACTTAGCGTTTGTTATTTACATCAGAAGATTTGTCACATTCGCGATAGAGAAGCGGCGCTTTCACGTTATGGTATTACAGCTGTGAAATTACAAACAAAAAATACACATTCTGAGACATGAACTGAAATGAATTGTGAATTTTATTAACATTAAATCGTCCTCATTTTCACCTCAAAATTTTGGGGAAGCTGTGCCTCCCCCGACGAGGCGCCACTGCTGCGAATGCTCACAACAAAACCAAACAAAGAAACGCGCTGCAAATAAAATTCTTTATTTGGTTGTGTTGTGAGCATTTGCAGTGTGTTTCTTTATTTGTTTGCATTGTGAGAATTTGCAGCACCTGCTGTCAAACTGATGAAGATGCTTTCTTGATTTGGTGGTGCTTTTTCTATTTGCATGTGTTTTCTAAAGTTGCAGCTCGTTAATCTCTCTCGGCCACCATACATACCGACTTATACTTGTTGGCCAATTTTGATAACAGATACATTTTAGATTAGGCCCACTAGCCCCACTGGGCCCACCTATTGTGATTCCTGGCTACGCTGGTGCTTCCTACCTTGAACTGTGACCTCGGAAGGCAGCATTTTCCAGTTTTGGAATGCAAGCCATGCACTGTTGGCAGGCCTGGATTAAGAACATATAGGGCCCTGGGGCTATAGCAAACCCAAGGGCCCCCCTTCATAGCAACGTATCTTGGTGCCACAATGTTTTCTACAACAGGAATAATTATTGTTTTTATTTTTTTAATCAAAAATCTCCAACACACAGAAATACAATGAGTATGCACACTAAATATTCCAGGCTACAGTACATTAAAAGAATAAATACATTAACACTAGATATGAAATCAAAACAAAACAAACAGGTTTCCAGAAGCAGCAACAACTTTTAAGCATGTACAGCTCCCTTACAGAGTTTATTTTAAATAGTTTTATTATTAGAAGGTCTTCTTTCTGGCACTAGAAGAGGAGAATCATCAGGGCTGGACTGGTGCTTATTCATCCCATCTGGCCCACACGGTCCCCCATAAATGTCTTGCTGGGGTTAGGGCAATTGGAATAAATAAATAAATAATTAATTAATAAATAACGGACGAAAGCCGAGGCGATTAAAAGTACAAAGACATTTTTATCGCTCATATCTTTTGGACAAGTAGCACAGACACTTATGTAGGGGCGTGATGGGATTTCTGCAATCGGCACACCTGGAAAAGCTCGGATGCTCCCGATGGCCAATCAGTTCTAGGGCTATTTTCCTTTCCTCCACAGCCAATCACGTCATGCCCCCTCAATTCATGGACAATTCGTCAGCCAAACGCACATTGCAAAGTTTCGGGAATACCACGTAGACACGCCCCTGTGAAGGAAGTAAGTAATTTAGCCTACATCGTGGGTGCCCTGAGGAAGTAAATTATTAGATAATGTTCTTTTTTTCGGTGGAGTGTCCTTTAAAATGCTAAAAATCCTTTAAATGTGGTTAAATGAGAGATTTATTTTTATATATTTTTAACTTAGTTAACTGTTAGATATTGTCAATCTCATAAGGAAAGGAAAAGAGAAAGGATGGAATATGTGTGCAATGAGCTGCCAGCCTTATAAACTACTTCTATGTTTTTGAAGTGTGAGAGAAAAATATTTTGAAGTGGACTCTCCATACACATCGCTGGGACTCTCCATACACACCACACTGTTTGCTTAAAGAAAAACAATTAGATGGAAAATGAAAATTGTTAAACATTCTGCTGTTTCAAACACCTCGGTAAACTAAATAGCCATGAACCTTGCAAGCACTGGGTTGCAACGTTGGTACACAAATTATAGCTGGAATATTCTGGGATTTTATTGTGTGCCAAAAAAAAGTAAAAATAAATATGCCAGATGTTGACCAGTCACCATGCTGATGTTCAATGAAGAGTTAGTCAACCTCATGTCATTCCCACCATGACTGGTTACACACACACACACACACACACACACACATACACACACACACACACACACACACACACACATATATATATATATATATATATTTATATAAATATATATATACACACATATATATATATATATATATATATATATATATATATATATATATATATACGTACAGTGGAAGGCAGTGGTCACCAAAACTGTTTGGGGTGATACTCTTGCTGGACCAATGATCTACCATCACCAGCATAAAACAAACCTGTTTAGACCAGATAGCTTCTTCAGCTGGACTTTCCTCGCCTACTTTATATAGTGTAAACTAAAATGTTATATGAGACGTTCTCAGTATTTGTGCAAAATATACACACAATAATAATGAAATCATGCAAAATGCCCACATGAAAAAACACTATAGTAAAGTACTTGAATTAATTTGCTGTGGTAATTCTATGGTATAACTATAGTAATAACCAAATTACTTTACCCAGTACTGTACTAAGTTTTCTACAAGGGAATATTATAAAACTAAAGTATACTACAGTATGTATTGCAGTTTATCAGTTCACTATAGTTAATACTACGGTATGCTGTAGCATTCATTAACAAACTACTATAATATACAGTATAGGCTAATACACTTTACTATAGTCAAAAATTAATTTCATGTGGGAATAAGAAATTATTATTACAACCTAAAGGAGCTTTTGGCCGGCATTTCACTTTGCATACTTGAGGTAAGCATGTAAAAGATCGAGGCTATCGGTCTGAATAAGCCAAACACAGTTAAACTAGAGCATCCTCCACACACGGCTTCTGGCTCGATGCGATGCGTTGGAAGGGGATGTTTTTTTCGGGGTTTCGGTCTGCGTCCTCCTCCGCCTTCTCTTATAAAAGGCGCGGCGTTTCTTCTCAGGGCAGTTGATCTCACTCCGCCCGTCAGTCGGTATGGACTCAAAGGATGCTCAAGAGAGTTTAGAGAGCGGCGGCGGCGGCGCGCGCTGTCGCTGTAGCAGCGGGCGGAGGACCACGGCGGCGGTGTTCATCATCCAGAGTTTATTAACAGCCGCTTGTGCCGCCTTCAGCCTCAACATCTTACTCAACCAGCAGCCCGTAAGAACCCGTTTCTGATTTCATTTATGTTGTTTACGGTGTATAGCGCTGATTTGTGTGTTGTAGATGATTTACAGTGAAGTACAGTGTAGTGAGTGCATTTAAAAGTCCTTCAGAGGGCAGTATTGACCGTGGTAATGGTTGGTTTGATGAAGTTCTTCAGGCTTGTCACAGCCAGATTATAGGATATTTGTTAGTGTCACAAGCAAATTCTTTTTGTAATGTGTAGAATATGTAATGGGTTTCAGTGACAGTTAAACCACTCGCCTCAGGTGTGTTGTTTCATGTGGTCATGTTGTGTGTCTCAGAGTGTGGTCTGATTGAACTTTGCCTTGGCATGTCCCCTCGGGGAAACCCCTCTTAACAGCTGAACCATCTTTCTGTGAGTTTGTTTTTAAAATCATCTGTTAAATGATAAATGTTGAGGTCAGGAGATCTACATTTCCATTTCAAAGGAGTCCTATACTGATATCAGACAAGGGTACCCACAAAAGACACTTACTAAATGATCCACTTAGTGGTCCGAGGGCGAGCAGGATGTGATTTACGCACTATTTGGGTTGTGTGCCAAGTCCTGAAAAGGGCTTTTTTTGTTGAGCAAAGGTGTTCCACTATCTCTGTGCAGGCCTTTCTCTCAGCCCACATGTTCCACTACTAGCCTTTTGCTCTGGACAGTGAAAGTGTTTTTGTGATTTTGTTGATTTGATACAGGGTGGAATTTTCCACGTCTAACAGAATGAGTGTGTCTGTTATTTCTCATCACTTTGATCATAACCATTTCCGCATCTTGAATCAGCTGGGCCCAAATTTTACACTGGAAACCAAGTGGTGACCCAAAACAATAAAAGTGTTTATTGGGAAAAAAGTCCTTAAAATTAAACCACAAAATGTATTTATTTGATGAACAACACAATTCACAATTTTGAAAATGCATAATCAATGGAAGAAGTGTGATAATGGTTTTTGGGACACCATGAATATGAACTAAATGTGCTTTTAACATACTATCCCTGTATTTCAACATGTGTTTAGCTGCCACTTGTAGTAACCCATAGTGTGTTCAAGTGTACTACAAGTGGAACTAAATACATTTTAAAAAAAAAGAGATTGTATGTAATAAGCACATGTTAGTTCATATTCATGGTGTCCCAAAATATTACATTTAAATGTTCTTAAGGTTATCTTGAGAAGTACTAAAGGATAACTTTTAGTATATTGAGAACAAATTAGTGTGAAAATAGAGCACTTTAAGTACATCATAAAAGTGCACCTTTTTTTTGTGGTGTGATTATTTTATAGTTTTTTTATTATTTTTGAGTTGCTTAACTTTTTTTCTTAACTCTGTTTTTTTCAGTTTCCACAGGACAACGGGATATTCATGCAAATGCTCCGTAAGTGTACATGTACATGTTATCCTATCATTCAGATTTAATTTCTGTAAAGATATATTAAATCTTCCTAAGGAGTTAAGATAGAGTGCCATGCAATGTGCAGAGGAAGTCTGTGATAAGTATATATTATATATATATTGGTTTTTAATTAGTGACGTCATCAGATCTATGATTTTATTTAAAAAAAAAACATTAAATATAAAATTTTTACTATATATAACATGTAATATTTAATGTTGTAATCAGCTTGCTTATGTCAGTCTTAGAGGAAACCACAGCTAGATCTAGAAGAAAACTGAACAGCTATCTAATTCTCACTTCTTTGTGTACGTGTGTGTGTGTGTGTGTGTGTGTGTCAGACTTAGATTCACATGAGTTGAAATTCACAGTCATCTGGAACCAGAGTGTTGTTCTGAACAATCAGAAGAGGTTGAAGCTGTCCTGTGCAGGACCGTACATGGTCTATCTGTGGGCTTGTGTGGACAGCTACGGCACTCAGACGGTTGCCAACCTGACACTGGAACAGGGCAATAATTCGTTCCACCTGCAGACCCTGCAAGACGAAGGGTGCCAGGAGCAGCAAAGTGTTTTCATGCTCTCTGATAAAAGCGAAATCACGTTGAAAGTCAGACATACTGAAGACCCTTTCAAGATTAAAAAGCTCTTCTTAGGCCTCCACTACATGCTAGGAGCCCAGTGCTTCAATCATCCACTATAGAAGCTCTCTTTTTTTAAGGTGCTCGTTCTCCAGAAGAGCTGTTTAAATGATGAAACTATGGCATGACCCTCAGTTTGAGTTACCATGAAGAGATATCTCTCGTTTTCACCCTGATTTGAAACTTGCCTGAGTTTGAAGTATAATGATGATGCCATAGTCAGACTTTCCCTGGACCAAAAGTATAATCATGAAGCTAAAGAAGAAGACTTGGAGAGCTGCAAAGACATTTTTCCATAGCGGAAGAGTCATTTTTCCATACTATATTAAAGCTTCCTGGCTCTTCAAGATGGACTATTTGTGAAACACCTACTGCATCACAGTGGAAGTGGGCGACGACGTGGTATTAACTGTAATGGCACTTTGTCAGCGCAAAGAGAGCATACCTCACCACAATCTGGATTAGTGGCGTTCCATAAGCTCTTTGAATGTATTGATACTCTGGTTGAAAGAGAATGGAAGGCCTTTATCTGAAGTGACCAGCTGCAGATCATTTTGAAGCTACTTCTGATCAATGTACGTAGTACTGTCATTTGAGCAGGATTAATTACAACACCCTCAGATATTGTCCTGATAGTGCTTTCAAATACTGACATAGCAATAATGTTCTCAATGTTTGTCATTGTCATTATATTTATATATATAAAAAAAAAAACTGGAAGAAAACTCCACATATCAAAGGAAATACCAAAGGGTGACATTTTTATATTTCAGTTTAGGCTTTGGAACAGGTACTGAATATGTATATTGTGTTTGTAATACAGAAATGAATGTTGTTGTTTTTTTTTAATTTTTTTTATAAGATTTTTAATTATCTAAAACAGTTTAATTATGTAAACTGTATGCGATCAAATGTTTGATGATTTGTTAAAATCAGAGTTACTGGATAATGTAAGGAGTTAATCCACACGGTCAGAAACTTTGAAAGTTCTGATAGTGTCCTTTCCCTTTACGAGCACATGTCGGAAAATGTATTTATTGAAATTAAATTAAAGTGTATTTTTTTATTTAATCAAACCACTGCTATAGTGATGGTGAAGAAAAGCACTAAAGACCTCAAAAGCAAAACTAAAAAAAAAAACCTGTACCATCCACATCTCATTCATTCACTCACTCACTCATCAAATGTATGTAAATTCAGTCTTAATGACATTTTCATCACTTTTTAGTTTGTTTTACTTTGTTTCATTGTCAGTGCAATGTGTTTGTTTATCAAGCATGATCTCAAATGTCTAACCTGCTCAATCAAATCCCTGCTGCAGTTTCTTTAGCAATGCTTTATTTATACAGCAAATTTTGCACTTTTATTTTAAAAATATTATTATACACCATCAATAAAAATGCAATATGCTGAAATATTTAAGTTTTTTTTCATGTATTGTACAATGTCATTCTTGGCCAATATCTCATGTTCCAAGATAAATTTACCTTGTAAGAAAAGTGTTACGTACTTATATTCAATACAATCTATGAAATCAAGCCTTAAGTTTCATTTCTCAGGTAAACAATGTCTCAGTTTTCCATTTTTTGACTAACTAGCATGTTCTTGTCTCCTTCCCCCTCCATTTTACTCTCATACCAGTCTTTCCTGTCCATACATGCCCTTTGCGTGTAGCCAGTTATTTCAACAGTAAAAGTGAAAGTACGTTCCCTATTTGTTGTTTTTCTTTGTAAATGTGCCACTGTAATACTACGCCATGCATGATTGTGATGTCATGCTGAGGAATCTCCTATTGCTCACCAGGGAATGATGTGGAACTACACACAGAGGCTGCCGTTGCATCAGACCCCATAATTCACTATAACTTTCAAAGAAAGAGATAAACATATCAGTTATAATCAAAATGTTGTACCTGAAGAGTATGTAAACATCTAAGCATGAGTCTGCTGTAGTCATATGACCAGATATATGTCACAGAAAAATAACCAATAAAGAGAGCAATTATGAGTGTATGTACTGTATAGGCTACATATACAGAGAAATAAGTGCTAAGCAAACTTATGAGTTTATATATATATATATGTAAGTATATACCAGGTCTACAGTCTGTAGAAGCTCCTGTGGGGCTGAGGTCCACAAAATCAGTAAATTTAGAATTCCGTTATTAAATTACAGAAAAAAATAATGCAAAACCAAGATATTACATAAAATGAGTGAGACATTTTAGGTTACTAATAAAATAAGCAAAACTGTTACAATAAGTATGTGACTTTTAACACATAAACAGTAGCGCATGGTTTTGATTCCCCAGGGATTCCAGAGGAACTGAAATCAGGAGGAATAAGTGATTTACAGTATAGTCCTATTTTTTTTTTTTAATCAATTCGCGAATCTACAGAATGGTTTCCTGTTGCATCACGCCAGATAGCCCCACTCACTCAGCAACCGCACGGTCCAGAATCCTGCTCCGCATAATTGCATATCAATGCACGTAGGCTACTTACGTGTTGTATGTATATTGGGTTGTACATCGCAGTTTTTCAGGTTTATGTTTTGGAATTAATTTTTTAAATAGATATTACAGAAATTATTATAACAATATTATATTTTAAAATCATCTAAACCGGTCTTCAGTAAAGCTGCTGGACACGTTACGCATCTATTCTTAGTAAATCCCCAACAATATGCTCAGGGGCATACACACACGCACACACACATAATTGTTAGATTGCACAAGCAGGGTTGCCAACTCTCACGCATCTGGCGTGACACTCACGCTTTCAGCATCAATCTCACGCTCTCACGCACACGCAAGAAATGTCACGCCAAAATCCATTTTTCTCCCCTCTCAATCCGTTAATTTTCTGTTGATGACTAGACCACAGCGTATTAATGACAGGAGAGGAGTTTAAGGACCACAGCTGTTACATCTCCCTACAACGTTCTCACTGCAGTATTCTCTGATCGTTGATTGACTAAAAACCTTGCACCTGATACGTCAGTTGCGTGTGAGAAGTTCAGAGAGAGTTCGGAGCATATGTTCGGAGTCGGAGTCGGCACGTGTGAAAGTTTGGAAGACAATCAAGGAAAGCAAATAATAAAATGGTGACCCTTGTCACTGCAAACGTACAGGTCCTTCTCAAAAAATTAGCATATTGTGAAAAAGTTCATTATTTTCCATAATGTAATGATAAAAATTAAACTTTCATATATTTTAAATTCATTGCACACCAACTGAAATATTTCAGGTCTTTTATTGTTTTAATACTGATGATTTTGGCATACAGCTCATGAAAACCCAAAATTCCTATCTCAAAAAAATTAGCATATTTTCATCCGACCAATAAAAGAAAAGTGTTTTTAATACAAAAAAAAGTCAACCTTCAAATAATTATGTTCATTTTATGCACTCAATACTTGGTCGGGAATCCTTTTGCAGAAATGACTGCTTCAGTGCGGGCGTGGCATGGAGGCAATCAGCCTGTGGCACTGCTGAGGTGTTATGGAGGCCCAGGATGCTTCGATAGCGGCCTTAAGCTCATCCAGAGTGTTGGGTCTTGCGTCTCTCAACTTTCTCTTCACAATATCCCACAGATTCTCTATGGGGTTCAGGTCAGGAGAGTTGGCAGGCCAACTGAGCCCAGTAATACCATGGTCAGTAAACCATTTACCAAGTGGTTTTGGCACTGTGAGCAGGTGCCAGGTTGTGCTGAAAACGAAATCTTCATCTCCATAAAGCTTTTCAGCAGATGGAAGCATGAAGTGCTCCAAAATCTCCTGATAGCTAGCTGCATTGACCCTGCCCTGATAAAACACAGTGGACCAACACCAGCAGCTGACATGGCACCCCCAGACCATCACTGACTGTGGGTACTTGACACTGGACTTCAGGCATTTTGGCATTTCCTTCTCCCCAGTTTTCCTCCAGACTCTGGCACCTTGATTTCCGAATGACATGCAAAATTTGCTTTCATCCGAAAAAAGTACTTTGGACCACTGAGGCAACAGTCCAGTGCTGCTTCTCTGTAGCCCAGGTCAGGCGCTTCTGCCCTGGCTGTTTTCTGGTTCAAAAGCACACGCCTGTGCACGGTGGCTCTGGATGTTTCTACTCCAGACTCAGTCCACTGCTTCCGCAGGTCCCCCAAGGTCTGGAATCGGTCCTTCTCCACAATCTTCCTCAGGGTCCGGTCACCTCTTCTCGTTGTGCAGCGACTTTTTCACTTTTTCCTTCCCACAGACTTCCCACTGAGTTGCCTTGATACAGCACTCTGGGAACAGCCTATTCGTTCAGAAATTTCTTTCTGTGTCTTACCCTCTCGCTTGAGGGTGTCAATGATGGCCTTCTGGACAGCAGTCAGGTCGGCAGTCTTACCCATGATTGTGGTTTTGAGTAATGAACCAGGCTGGGTTTTTTTAAAAGCCTCAGGAATCTTTTGCAGGTGTTTAGAGTTAATTAGTTGATTCAGATGATTAGGTTAATAGCTCGTTTAGAGAACCTTTTCATGATATGCTAATTTTTTGAGATGGGAATTTTGGGTTTTCATGAGCTGTATGCCAAAATCATCAGTATTAAAACAATAAAAGACCTGAAATATTTCAGTTGGTGTGCAATGAATCTAAAATATATGAAAGTTTAATTTTTATCATTACATTATGGAAAATAATGAACTTTTTCACAATATGCTAATTTTTTGAGAAGGACCTGTACTTGCCTAATCAGTCTGTGTGCCGAGACTAAGTTACAGACTTCAATAGTTGCAAATGTTGTCTGACGTGCGTTATGATGTGGGCTAGCTAAATTGCTCAATAAAAATAGTGTTTTGTGGTGTGGGTTGTTTTTCCCCGCCAAGCGCCAAATGCCGGTAGATTTTCCGTTTGGCGTGTAAATCTCAAAATGCTATCCGCCACACTGGCGAGTTAATGTTCATACCAAAATATGAAATTTTCAGCGTGCACGAGCAGAGAGAGTGAGAGAGAGAGAGAGAGAGAGAGAGAGAGAGAGAGAGAGAGAGAGAGAGAGAGAGAGAGAGAGAGAGAGAGGAGAGAGAGAGAGAGAGAGAGAGAGAGAGAGAGAGAGAGAGAGAGAGAGAGAGAGAGAGAGAGAGAGAGAGAGAGAGAGAGCGCGCCCCCGGCGCGCGCGCGCACTCCATATTCAGAGCGGCCAAAGTGTCAAGCTTCCCCGTACTTTTTGACAAGCGTCTTTGACAACGCTCTTTGCAGCTCAAGTCGGCGGCAGTGTGTACGTACAGTTAACACTCTATTTGTTGACGGCGCTGAGGAAAAAGTATATGTGAAGCTCCTGCCACTGGAAGAAGCGGTCGCCACCCATTTGTGGCCGCGCACCCATCAAAGCCGTGCAGAACGTCTTCAGCACTCGCGGATCCTGCACACTCCGCCGCTGGCCAGGCTGCTTCTGCTTTACACACCATGGCCGTAAAGAGACAAAAACAAGCGTAAACATCAGTACGGCTGCATACACAAGGTGGAAAGATGTGATGAGGAAGAAAATGCTCAGCAGTGACGCCCAGATTGATTTTTATTGGACGAGTAAGTGAAATAAATATTGTGTAGTCTGTCCAATAAAACCAGTGTAACCTAAACAGAGACATTCATGCTGTGGTATGGGTAAAGTACACGAAGAACAGCGATGCTAATGCTAGCTTAAGAACTACCGAATGCACCTTTGTGACAAATAAATAATGTGACATTAAACACAATATTTTTAAAGAGTATTTATGTTTAAAGAATCATAAAAGGCTACATAACACTTATTTAATATTAGTTAGTGTTCAATGATCTCTGTGTCATATTGTCATAAGGCCTGGTCACGGCGAACACTATAAAGTTTTACTAATAGTATTATTTTTATTTACTTAAACTAGAAAGTTTGAATAATCGTTCTAAACCCTTCCCTTGTATCAATGAAGGCCAGTTATCACCAAGAACATAAAATTTTAAGATAACGCAAACACCAATGTAACGGTGTTTACAGTAAGCGCGCACTCCCATTTTTAATCTGCTGCTTAGAATGCTTGAGGTTACTGAAGTCGGATGGATTCTGGTTGGATGTCAATGTTTTTAATGTTCATCAGCTTTTATTGTTCATCTGAAAGTGATTCCAATGATATCCTTCCCTCAGAGTCATTATGTGTTGTGGACATTGCTATTCTGATAGAATTTGAAAAAGAATTAAATCAATGAACAATATTTGTCATAAATTTTATTAAGGAAATGAACACTCCATGCCTGTAAAATCTCCATCTTAAAGTCAAAATTGAAAATTCTTGTTTTTTAATGGAATACTGTAATATTTATTATAAATAATTTATTGGTGCACTTCATCATTTTTTTAAATTCATGTGCCCTAGTAATCTTTAATCAAAAACGTTAACCTCCCCTCCCCCTCAAAACGACTCATCTTCTCTTCTGGTCATGAGTTATGGTGCAAGGGCGGAGCTAGTGAAGAGGGGTAAATGCTGGGATAAACAACAGAGGGAAAAGCTGAAGCTGATGCTTCACTTTATAGAAATCAATGCATTGACCAGTGCTGACGCAAGCCATGGGGTGTACACTACTCTTAAAAATGGAAAGGATTAGGATATTACCACAACATTACTCTGATGGACATCGCAAACTATTTTTTTATGAATATGACCTGACACGCTCAGTCATTCAGGCAGTCTCTCTCTCTCTCTTGTGCTCTCTTGTGATGTAAGGTATGTTTTGTGCCATTGATGATCCTTGCCGTCGTCTTCCTCAGTAAATAAAAAAATCTTCATGCTAGAGTGTCGCCAGTGAATCCAGTGGAGAGAAATCCCCTCACAACTAACGGCAAACTGTCTGGAGGCCACTGGCACTCCATTTTGTTAACAACGCCCCAACTTCCAATGATCCAATCAATTCCCGAAGGACTGCCCTCTCATTTCAGATGCCGTTTCACTCAGATAGACGTCACAGTAGAAAAAAAAGACAATCGCTACTTCCATTTCATGGCGACTTTAACATATTTAATCCCACCAGTCACAATACCGTAAAGAAGTTTTTCATTTATAAAGCTCCAAAAATGTTAGGTACTGGTAGTGCATTTCCAGTAAATATGGGAAAAATAAAGGGTCTCAATTAAATATGTGCAGTGTCACATGAACAGTGCAAATTGTTACATGACCAGAGCAGTTTATTTCCTGTTTGCACCATGAGAAGATGATGGCTGCATCAAAGCTCCAAAACAAAAGGTTAGTAAAATATGTTAACATCCTGATCTCACAAAGATAAGTTGTTTGCTGCATCTAAGATGTGATTGGATTGTTTAGGTGCCACTGATAGGGACACAGCCTATCAGCAATCACATTCAGCTATCCGCCAAAGACTTTATGACATTTGATTGAATTGAAGAACAGTACACACACACACACAGACAGTTGTCACACATAGAATGTACTCTTGTACTCTTGATACTCAAGTACTTTTAAAAACAAGTACTTCAGTACTTTTACTTAAGTAGACATCTGACTGTAGTACTTTTACTTGTACTTGAGTAAAATTTAGCAAGGGGTATCTGTACTTTTACTCAAGTAATAAAGCTGTGTACTCTGTCCGCCTCTGCAAGTTACAATGAAATGTTGCACTAAATTCAAAGTTCTAATGTTACAAATTAAGTTACAATATCGATGTTGTTATACTGGTAGCACTAATATAACAATTTTATGATAAATGTTACGATAAATTTTTTGAAATATGTTGATGGTTGTATTTTTTTTTTGTATTTTATCTCAGTATCCCTATCAGTGTTGTACAGGGGGTTTATTCATAATAATAACACTAGAATGTGATTAAAGAGAGTTTAAAATAGCTGGGCTGAGGTATATATTAATTTTCATGACTGCAGAAATATGTTCATTTAGTACATTATCCCACTGGTCACAATTGTGACTGACCATAAAACCCTTTTTTTTTTTTTTTTACACACTTTTCCAAAAAAAAAAAAAAAAATAATAATAAAAAAAATAATAATAATAATAATTGATTATTTCAAAGGGATACTAATGACACATCATTTGGGTATCATGTCATGTGATTTCAGTTATTCCTTTCTCTTTGGAGTATTACAAGCTCTTGGAGCATAAAGAAGATCTGTAAAGTTGCAAAGACTAAAGTCTCAAATCCATAGGCGGAGGGTGAACCAAATACAGGGTAAGTACAAATACATCATAAACCTGTCTTTTTGGCAAGAACCAGACATGTCAGGCAGGCTAATACAATACAGATGCATCTCAATAAATTAGAATGTCGTGGAAAAGTTCATTTATTTATTCATTTATTTCAGTAATTCAACTCAAATTGTGAAACTTGTGTATTAAATAATATCAGTGCACACAGACTGAAGTAGTTTAAGTCTTTGGTTCTTTTAATTGTGATGATTTTGGCTCACATTGAACAAAAACCCACCAATCTCAACAGATTAGAATATGGTGACATGCCCATCAGCTAATCAACTCAAAACACCTGGAAAGGTTTCCTGAGCCTTCAAAATGGTCTCTCAGTTTGGTTCACAAGGCTACACAATCATGGGGAAGACTGCTGACCTGACAGTTTTCCAGAAGACAATCATTGACACCCTTAACAAGGAGGGTAAGCCACAAGCATTCGTTGCCAAAGAAGCTGGCTGTTCACAGAGTGCTGTATCCAAGCATGTTAACAGAAAGTTGAGTTGAAGCAAAAAGTGTGGAAGAAAAAGATGCACAACCAACCGAGAGAACCGCAGCCTTATGAGGATTGTCAAGCAAAATTGATTCAAGAATTTAAGTGAACTTCACAAGGAATGGACTGAGGCTGGGGTCAAGGCATCAAGAGCCACCACACACAGACGTGTCAAGGAATTTGGCTACAGTTGTCGTATTC
Organism: Cyprinus carpio; assembly: GCF_018340385.1. Classification (NCBI taxonomy): domain Eukaryota; kingdom Metazoa; phylum Chordata; class Actinopteri; order Cypriniformes; family Cyprinidae; genus Cyprinus; species Cyprinus carpio. The sequence continues at coordinate 8,941,292 of NC_056616.1, forward strand.
CTCTTGTTAAGCCACTCCTGAACCGCAGACAACGTCTGAGGCATCTTACCTGGGCTAAGGAGAAGAAGAACTGGACTGTTGCCCAGTGATCCAAAGTCCTCTTTTCAGATGAGAGCAAGTTTTGTATTTCATTTGGAAACCAAGGTCCTAGAGTCTGGAGGAAGGGTGGAGAAGCTCATAGCCCAAGTTGCTTGAAGTCCAGTGTTAAGTTTCCACAGTCTGTGATGATTTGGGGTGCAATGTCATCTGCTGGTGTTGGTCCATTGTGTTTTCTGAAAACCAAAGTCACTGCACCTGTTTACCAAGAAATTTTGGCGCACTTCATGCTTCCTTCTGCTGACCAGCTTTTTGAAGATGCTGATTTCATTTCCCAGCAGGATTTGGCACCTGCCCACACTGCCAAAAGCAGCTAAAGTTGGTTAAATGACCATAGTGTTGGTGTGCTTGACTGGCCAGCAAACTCACTAGACCTGAATCACATAGAGAATCTTTGGGGTATTGTCAAGAGGAAAATGAGAAACAAGAGACCAAAAAATGCAGATAAGCTGAAGGCCACTGTCAAAGAAACCTGGGCTTCCAAACCACCTCAGCAGTGCCACAAACTGATCACCTCCATGCCGCGCCAAATTGAGGCAGTAATTAAAGCAAAAGGGGCCCCTACCAAGTATCTACTACATGTACAGTAAATGAACGTACTTTCCAGAAGGCCAACAATTCACTAAAAATGTTTTTTTTATTGGTCTTATGAAGTATTCTAATTTGTTGATTGAATTGGTGGGTTTTTGTTAAATGTGAGCCAAAATCATCACAATTAAAAGAACCAAAGATTTAAACTACTTCTGTCTGTGTGCATTGAATTTATTTAATACACGAGTTTCACAATTTGAGTTGTATTACTGAAATAAATGAACTATTCTACAACATTCTAATTTATTGAGATGCACCTGTATATTTAATGGGACTGAATTTGCATTTATTGTGATAATACATACACAAGGTCTAATTTCAGTCATCCAACGTGTGCGCATTCAACAAAGCTGATGAGTTCCAGCGATGACTCATCTGAACGTCTCTGATTGGCCATTGCATTCCTAAGCTCAACAGAACCGTGTGTGATTAGTTATAAAACACAACACTGTAAAAACGCCTAAAATAAAATACAGTGCAACATGAGCAAATCTTAATTTAATGCCGCAGCAAAAGAGGACAAAACTAGAAATCAGTGGTTAAGTTATATTTACAACACTGTTCCAGAACCAGTAGCTTATAATGTGTCTGTGGCACAAAGGCTGCTTTTATAAAGTCGGGAAGTTCCAACTTTGCAAGGACAGTCTGGCACTTCTGACTCACAGCCTGTAAGTATGTTTTTTTTTTTATATTTAAATCATTTGTAATGGATTATATTGTTTTTGTCTCATTTAGTGATGTCCCGATCATGAACAAATCGTTCTATGTAACCAGATCTTCTTAGTGAACTGGTCGAACCAATTCACCAAATCGAACTGAATCATTTGAAACGGTTTGCGTCTCCAGTTCGCACTAATCCACAAATTACTTAAATTATTCGGTTTATATACGTACCTGACACGCAGAGCAGCTGGACTGAGTCTCGCCTTGCTGGGACACGGCATCACAGTATGGTAAGGGGCGTAACATTTCCATCACACGCTTAAGGCATTCGGCCAATCACGATGCACTGGATAGCTGGCCAATCAGAGCACACCTCGCTTTTTCAGAATAGTCAGTTTATTTTTTTGATTATTAAAAAATAACATCTTTCTCATTGAACATCATTTAAATAAACAAATATTCAATTATTTGTTGTTTTTATGAGCCCAAATATTCAAATACTATATTTTTGAAAATATAGTATTTACAGGTGCTGGTCATATAATTAGAATATCATCAAAAAGTTGATTTATTTCATTAATTCTATTTAAAAAGTGAAACTTGTATATTATATTCATACATTACACACAGACTGATATATTTCAAATGTTTATTTCTTTTAATTTTGATTATTATAACTGACAACTAAGGAAAATCCCAAATTCAGTATCTCAGAAAATTTTAATATTACTTAAGACCAATACAAAGAAAGGATTTTTTGAAATCTTGGCCAACTGAAAAGTATGAACATGAAAAGTATAAGCATGTACAGCACTCAATACTTAGTTGGGGCTCCTTTTGCCTGAATTACTGCAGCAATGCGGCGTGGCATGGAGTCGATCAGTCTGTGTTACTGCTCAGGTGTTATGAGAGCCCAGGTTGCTCTGATAGTGACCTTCAGCTCTTCTGCATTCTTGGGTCTGGCATATCGCATCTTACTCTTCACAATACCCCATAGATTTTCTATGGGGTTAAGGTCAGGCGAATTTGCTGGCCAATTAAGAACAGGGATACCATGGTCCTTAAACCAGGTACTGAAAACTTTGGCACTGTGTGCAGGTGCCAAGTCCTGTTTGAAAATGAAATCTGCATCTTCATAAAGTTGGTCAGCAGCAGGAAGCATGAAGTGCTCTAAAACTTCCTGGTATACGGCTGCGTTGACCTTGGACTTCAGAAAACACAGCGGACCAACACCAGCAGATGACATGGCACCCCAAACCATCACTGTCTGTGGAAACTTTACACTGGACCTCAAGCAACATGGATTGTGTGCCTCTCCTCTCTTCCTCCAGACTCTGTGACCCTATTTTCCAAAGGAAATGCAATATTTACTTTCATCAGAGAACATAACTTTGGACCACTCAGCAGCAGTCCAGTCCTTTTTGAAGTGAGATGCTTCTGACGCTGTCTGTTGTTCAAGAGTGGCTTGACACAAGGAATGCGGCAGCTGAAACCCATGTCTTGCATACGTCTGTGCGAAGTGGTTCTTGAAGTACTGACTCCCGCTGCAGTCCACTCTTTGTGAATCTCCCCCACATTTTTGAATGGGTTTAGTTATCCCTATTGCTTGTACACTTTTTTTCTACCACATCTTTCCTTCCCTTCGCCTCTCCATTAATGTGCTTGGACACAGAGCTCTGTGAACAGCCAGCCTCTTTTGCAATGACCTTTTGTGTCTTGCCCTCCTTGTGCAAGGTGTCAATGGTCGTTATTTGGATAACGACCATAAAGTCAGCAGTCTTCCCCATGATTGTGTAGCCTACAGAACTAGACTGAGAGACCATTTAAAGGCCTTTGCAGGTGTTTTGAGTTAATAAGCTGATTAGAGTGTGGCACCAGGTGTCTTCAATATTGAACCTTTTCACAATATTCTAACTTTCTGAGATACTGAATTTGGGATTTTCCTTAGTTGTCAGTTATGATAATCAAAATTAAAAGAAATAAACATTTGAAATGTATCAGTCTGTGTGTTATGAATGAATATAATATACAAGTTTCACTCTTTGAATGGAATTAGTGAAATAAATCAACTTTTTGATGATATTCTAATTATATGACCAGCACATTTAGTCATTTTGCAGACACTTTTATCCAAAGCGACAGTTGGGGAGTATAAAGGAAGTGCTCATAATACCAAGTTTCAGGCATTTGTTCAAATAAGTACAAGCTAGAAAGGGAAGGCATACAGTTGGGGAGTATAAAGGAAGTGCTCATAATGACTGTCCTGCATTGTTTAGCTTCAACCCTAATCAAACACACCTGCCTTTAATTTTTTAAGTGAGCCTGAAGACCTTAATTAGTTGCTTAACGTGTTTGATTAGGGTTGGAGATGAACTTTGCAGGACAGTCGATCGCCAGGAGCAGGGTTGGGCACCCCTGGCATAAATATTTTATAACAATTTTATAAATTTATAAATATAAATAAAAAAAAGAAAGACATTTTAAAAAAGTAGCGTCGAGAGAGATGAGTTTTGAGCTGTCACTTAACAATTGTCAGGGATTCAGCATTCTGGATGGGGTGGGAAGATCATTTCACCAGCCAGGAATGGTGAACGAGAATATTCTGGAAAGTGATTTTGAGCCTCTCTGTGATGGTACCACGAGCCATTACTCACTTGTGGATCTAGCATACGAAAGGGCTCAGAAAGGTGAAATTGGTGACTGTGACTGAATGACAGATCTTCTCTTTACTTACAATTTTGCATGTGGTCAACCCAGTGACACTTTTTATATGCATAATGTTATACATTTGATGCACTATATGGATGCTTTTCACATTTCTTGCTTTGAGAAGTGGAAGTCAACTATAGCAGAACAAATTTCTATAAAATTACATGTAAGAAGGATACTTTTCCCCCAGCTGTAATATCCCTGCAACCATTTCACAAAAATTGCAGTATCTGTGAAGACAGCTTTTAAATGTAATCATAAACAGTTACAATAACAATGAATCCTTGAGAATTACACACACACTCACACAAATCTGTTTAATAGAAACATACTGATATAAGCAATGTAACTCTTTATAGAGGAAAAAAAGAAAATAAGTGGTATCACCATTGACTCATACTAAACCTTCAGGTTCATCTCTTTGTATTTAAAAAAATTCCAGGGTTATCAGTGAAAATCAGGCATGTTCATGTGATTGGTTTGTCCTTCCACTTCTCTCTTACATCAGCAGAGTGAACTCTTGTATAGCTTGTTTTTTGGCGGTTCAAGGTAAGATTTACTGAAACTCAGCACACACCATGGCATCTCAGCATACATCTCTCTTTTTGTCATTTACATTTGAAACTATAAAGTAGTAGGCCTTATCATCTTTTTCTGATTTACAGGTACATCTCAAAAATTTTTAATATCATGGAAAAGTTCTTTATTTTTTGTAATTTAATAAAAATAAAAAAAACTTTCTTATATTCTAGATTCATTGCACACAATGAATCTAGAATCTAGTATTTTGTTTTAATTCTGATGGTTACGACCTACAGCTTATGAAAATAAAAAAATCAGTATCTCAAAAAATTTAAATATTTTCTCAAAGATCAATCAAAAAAAGATTTACAAAACAAACATGTTCAAGATCTCCAAAGTAGATTTAATTATGCACTTAAAGCTTGGTTGGGCCTCCTTTTGTTCGAATTACTGCTTCAATGCAGCATGTCATGAAGGCAATCAGCCTGTGGCACTGCTGAGGCGTTATTGAAGCCCAGGTTGCTTTGATAGCGGCCTTCAGCTCCTCTGTATTGTTTTTCAGTTGTTACTAATCTTCCTCTTTCTCTGTGAGGTTCAGGTCAGGTGAGTTGGCTGGCCAATCAAGCACAGTAATATCATGATCAGCAAACCACTTGGAAGTGGTTTTGGAACTGTGGGTGGGTGCTTAAGTCCTGCTGCAGTATGAAATCAGCATGTCCATAAAGCTTGTCAGGAGATGGAAGCATAAAGTGCTCCAAAATCTCCTGGTAGATGGCTGCATTGACTTTGGACTTGATAAAACACAATGTACCAACACCAGCAGACGTCACGTTTTTTCTGGTTCAGGAGTGGCTTGTTTCTAGGAATGTGACAGCTGTAGCTCATTTCCTGAAGACGTCTGAGCGTGGTGACTCTTGATGTTCTGACTCCGGCTTCAGTCCACTCTTTGTGAAGCTCTCCCAAGTTCTTGAATCGGCTTTTCCTGACAATCTTCCCAAGGCTGTGTTCATCCCTGTTGCTTGTGCACCTTTTCCTACCACAATTTTTCCCTCCAGTCAACTTTCTATGAATATATTTCGAAACAGCACTCTGTGAACAGCCAGCCCTTTCAGCAATGACCTTCTGTGGCTTACCTCCTTGTGGAGGGTGTTGATGATTGTCTTCTGGACAACTGTCAAGTCAGTAGTCTTTCCCATAATTGTGGTTCCATGTTCTAAACTAGCCCAGGAGGTACTCAGTATTTATACTCAAAATTAATCAAACTAGTCAAGCTCAAAATAGAATATTCAAATTTTTTGAGATACTGAATTTTTAATTTACTTTTTTTTTTTTTTTTAATTATTACTTTGGAGATCTTGAACATTTCTGTTTTGTAAATCTTTTTGTGATTGATCTTTGAGAAAATATTCAAATTTTTTGAGATGCTGAATTTTTAATTTTCCTAAGCTGTAAGTCGAAACCATCAGAATTAAAACAAAAATTTATTGAAATATTTCTTTTTGTGTTTATTTTTTTTTGCAGTGTATGTAGGTTATATTTTTTGAATTAAATTACAAAAAATAAAGAACTTTTCCATGATATTCTAATTTTTTTAGATGTACCTGTACAAACATGACAGGAATGATTTGTTGAAATTTTTTTTTTTTTCAATGGCGTAAAGTGAATAATGTAAGGGTGATACAACTGTCATGATATCATAATGAAGTACACCGTTTTTATATTTATAAATATAAAAAGTTTAAAATTTATAAAAAGTAGGAATAATCAAGAAAAAGTTAGCATGCTTAAAATGTAATTATACCGGATAAACCTTTGTAAAAGTAGTCCATTAATAGCTGGAAAACTACATTTCTTAAATTGCTTTTGGTGAATATGAAATCAATATTAACACTAATAACCTTCAGCAGTAATGGAAAATTATTTTGTTTACTTCTCAACCTTCCCCGTTATTTCTTTCACTTACAGTGCCATTGAAGTTGTTTTAGTATAGGGAAATTTCTTTTTGTTAGAAGTTAAACAAACATTGAAACATTCAGAGAAATGAACTGGTTTTAATTGTCTCATTGTTATAGTGCTGACTGTGTTTAAATAGTAATGAATGGAGGTGGTGTTTGTAGGAGTTGTGCGGAGGAAGAGATACATGAACGTGAATGAGTGCGTGGGTGGGTGTTTCTCTGGGCGGGTTCAATGGCTTTGGGCTCTCTGGCTAATGAGGAAATAGTCAGTGGTGATGAAACAACTCTCTGGCTGTAAAAAAGGTTTCACTACAGTATGATGCAACAATCAAAGAGAATTCCCCCGCTCATTATTATTCTACTGCTCTCTCTCTTTGTAACTCACTCTTTCTCTCTGGCCTCTTCGCCCACACCTATTTCTGTGCCAGTAAACTGTAAATGCTATCAATATCAACATGCAACAAGTTGTAAAGTGAACGCACAGACTAGCACGTTCAATGTATTCTGCACACAGAAACAAACACACACGCACACACACACGCACACACACACACACACACACACACACACACACACATATACATATATTTATGCTGGCTTGCAAAATCAACCCGGAAAACTCAAGCATTACTGGACAACTTCTTTTTTTTTTCTTTTTTTTTTGTGTTTGCTTTTTCGATAGCTTCCCTTTTCTTGTACTTCCTCATGATTTCTGTCCATTTTATGAGAAGGCACAAGCTCTGTGGTTACTATAGCTTGACTAGAAACTGTACAGAGTCAAAAGAAGTCTCTTTCTGTAATTTTGATCACATGAATGTATTTCGCGTTTTATTTAAGTTCGTTTCACATGATGCGTGCCATGCTGCAGTGACTTCAGAGATCAGAATGTGATGATATACAGTAGGCCTAATAACTTTTCCACTTTGTGTTGATCAATGTTTATAAGTAAATAAAAACCTAGATTAAATCTGTTTGCCATATAAAGCGATCATGTCTCTTCAGAATGATTCGAACTGTGCAATTTATATGGATTACTTTTACAGCGTCTTCAACTTAGCAAAGTCCCTTGAAGTCTTAATTAATGTATGAATGTTTTTCCATTATTAAAAATATCAAATTGTGTGGTATTTAGTTTATTAGGTTTCAATGTATAGATGTCACTGTTTATATTTATATTACAATATAATAAGGTTTCTGTTTTACAAATTTCTTTCTTTTAAATTATTTATTTTTCTTTTATTATGATATCAAGACAGCTGTACCAGTTTGTTTTGTTTTTTTAAATATTTTTTTTCTTGTTATTCCCACCTAAAAATAGGTGTTTTATTAAAAAAATTAATAACATGTTTAGTCGTGTCATTGTATGTATGAATTTAATGTTTATTGTATTAGCACTACAAACAAACAAACAAAAAAGGACCTCAAGTCATTGTCCATAAAATGGTTTAGAAAAGTGAAGCTCTGAGAAAAGCTTTTGCAGGTGCCACATAGTAATAATATAATTTAATACACCTGCAACCGGATTTGTGAAGACGCACAGGTCTAAAGGTGAACCTCTGGATCGCTTTATTAATTTAAAGTGCCATAAAATGCTTTATGGGATGTAAAAAGGATGTAAAAGAGTTTCTCTTCTGTGCCGGAGAGAGATTCGAGCACCAGCACGGAGTTCCTGATTGTTATTGCATATGCCTGCAAGCATGTGCGTGGGTGTGTGGGTAATCCCAACTCCCTCTCTCTGTGTTGTCCCAACACATTGGAATCATGCCATAGCAGCATGCTGCTTTTTGTCTAGTTTCAGTAAGGGAACTCTCTTGAGTGGGCAGATCCCTGGCATAAAGGAGGCCAGGACTACAGGGAGATGCTCATTCAGCACCTTGCTCACTCATTCATTCAGCATGGCAACAGCTCCCTTCATCTGTGATGTGGAAACCTCTGAGGAATCTCTGAGGGCTGCTGTGAGCAGCCACCAGGTCAGGCATCGGGTCTGCTCCTACACTCTCCTCCAGGTTCTTGTAGGTGTACTGACGGTCTTTGTGCTGGCACTGACTGGAAGTCTCATCTGGATGAAGGAGACTTCGGTAAGGAGACTGTTTATGATACTTGCTTCAAGGCAAACTGCATGGATAGAGAACAACAATATCAAGAACTGAAATAATTCACAGTGGCTTAGAAAAAAATCTGGTGTTTCCATGCTGTCATTTCATACTAACAGCAGTGTTCATTAGGTGTGCAAACTTAATTATCGGGTATTATAAATACCTATATTTTTGCTTATTGGGCTGCTGCTGTGATATCTCAATTAAAAAGGCCAGTTCAACCTACACCGAAAACTTTTCATCATTTATTCACCCGCATGTCGCTCCCAAAAATACCTGCTGTGGAACACAAAAGAAGATATTTTGAAAAAAGCCTCTTGTCTGTATGATTAATGTCAGGGTCAAATGTTGTTTTGAACCGACTGAATATTCTGATGCAAACAAAAATGGTTGAAACATCTTTCAAAATATCTTTAGTATTCAGCAGAGTAAAGTCATACAGGTTTGGAACAACATGAGGGTGTGTAAATATTATGGTTTTCATTTTTGGGTGACCTGTCCCTTTAAAGCTAATAAAATAATCAAAAGCATGAATTGAAACTAGACTGGTTTTTTTTTTTTTTAATCTTAGAGGAAGTTCTTCAGTAAAATTCTGTAATCCAAATAATGCAACTGCAATGCAATCAGTTCGATTCAGTCAAGTTTTATTTACTATTTATGTTCTACAGGATTGCCCAGGGAAGCTTTGGACTGTCAATTTCACAGGTGAGTGTTTCACATCAATGTTTGCAATATATCATGTTGAACTATGTTCTCAATAATGAGAACCATATTCTTATTTAAGGAGGTTCATATGCTTTTGCAGAAGAGAGCTAATTCTAGTAACCATAACCTAACAATGAGGGGTTTTTTTTTGCTTTACAGGAACAAACGCAACCTTCACTTCACCTAGAACTCAGAAATATGTGATCTTTGGCAGTGTCTTCACAACAGGAGTTGTCAGTAACTGCACAAATGTATTCAGGCTGCAATCCCATGGAAAAGAAATCCTAAAAAGTGGAGTCGCTGAGATATTTAGTAGAGATGATGTAGAGCTTCGGAAAGAAGCAACACTAAGTGTAATGCTTAATTGTAAAGTGTTTATTGATGAGGACAAGTCCAAACTCTTCATTTATCAACATAACTCATGCTAGGATGCATACACATCTTAGCTGTTGCTGGTATCCGGCCCAAGGGGAAAACCCTCTCTTTAACTTTTAAAGATTTACATACATATACTGTAGCTGAATCTGATTGAACAAACAATTACTTTCAACATCAGTGTCAAGAGCTTAGAGGGATCCTGACAAGGCTAACTTGTGAATGTTTTGTTAAGCAAAAATGGTTTAAAATGATTGCAGAATTTATCAGTGAAGTTCAGTAGAACATTTGTTTGTTCATCAGTGTGAGTGTGGTTTAGTTACTGTATATTTAAATATTTTATAAATTACTTTAAATCTATTTTTAGATAATTACTGATTGTATTTGAATTATTATTTCCTTTTTGTTTGAAATTTATTAACAAAATGTAAACTGTTTGTTTTGGCACCTATGGTGTCCACAACCTTCTCATTACTGTTCAACTCTATGAAACCTCTGAAACATGTTTGTATTCATTACACACATTATTAAAAATTATCCTGACAAGAGCATGTTTGCTTGCAAATCCTCATTCTATATTAATTTTACATTTTATACTGAAAGGTTTATTTATGAAGGATCTGAGCAACCTGTGTGTGTAGCTTAAAGAAAGCAACTATACATTTGGGTTGTTTTATTTTTCTATATTCCATTTAATCGTATCATTTAACCATTTGTTCATTATTGTTATTAATTTATGAAACACTTTAGTATAGGGACCAATTCTCACTAGTTGCTCATTAGCATGCCTGTTATTAGTGAAAAGCACTTATGTGAACATGGAATTTAATTATAGTTTTTTTTGTATGTTTGTATGTAGTTGTGTTTGTCTGTGATACATTGTATGGGTTTTTTCAATATTTAGATGTTTTTGCACCTTCAGATACCAGATTTTCAAATAGTTGTATCTTGGAAAATATTGTCCTACCCTAACAAACCATGCATCAATGGAAAGCTTATTTATTCAGCTTTCAGGTGATGTATAAATCCCAATTTAGAAAGATTGACCCTATTTGACCATTTTAGTGGTCCAGGGTCACATGTTTTGCATGACCATATTCTACAATGATAATTCTACCCAATACCTAAACTTAACAACTACCTTACTAACTATTAATAAGAAGCAAATTTGGAGTTTGTGGCAAAAGTCATAATTAATGGCTTGTTAATAGTGAGGATTGGACCTTAAAATAAAGTGTGACCTTAATTTATTATTAACTTATTATTATTAAGGCTTGCTATTGTTGTTTTATCCTATGTTTTATCTTATTATAACAAAACTTGCTGAGTTTGTACTTTCAGTACAGGCAATAGGCATTAAAAAAGATACAGCTAGCTCCATATGTGCGAACCATGTCTTTATCCCCGTGCTCAATGGGGCTTTTTTCAACATGGAAGCAGAAGTGAATAGGACATTTCAACTCTAAAATTGATCAACATCTGATGACTCCTTTAAAGATTTTTTCCCCCCTCTAATATGTCATAATTCTCTTTCTTAATCACTCAAAGTTGGGAAAATGTTTTCTGACAGTCTCAAATATGCAAGTAGCTAAAAAATGGTAACTAGGTAGCTGATACTCTGATTGTAGCTCTTTAATGGACAAAAAAAAAAATCCATTCAGGTAGAGTTGAAATGTCCTATTCGCTTCTGCTTCCATGTTGAAAAAAGCCCCATTGAGCACGGGGATAAAGACAATTGTAAATCAAGCTTTGATGCCTCTCTGTGTGACATCACACAGACCCAGGCCCCTTCCACGATTGTTGATTGACACTGGCGTTTTACCTTAGACCCGCCCTGAGTGAGCTGTGTCCTGTCATCAGTCCATCATCAGTTCGACTCCGAAGCAGGGGTAGACAAGAATGACTCCTGAGTGATTGAAGTGTTTTGTTGTTGGATGTAATAATGAATATAGCAGTCGTCATTTACTCCCGACATCTGAGCCACTGAAGACGCAGTGGATTACCTTTGTTTTTGAAGGGAATGCATCCCCCCATCTACAGGGTTTGTTCACATGAATCATTTGCGATCAAGCCTCCTCTACAGAAGGTTCTTTTATAAATCTTTGCAAATCACTTTCACTATTAACGTGTTATTTAGTAAGTTCCGTGGCTAAATGCGGCTAAACAGTCTCATGAGAACGGTTAGTGAAAGTGAAAGTGAAAGTGACGTGACATACAGCCAAGTATGGTGACCCATACTCGGAATTCGTGCTCTGCGTTTAACCCATCCAAAGTGCACACACACAGCAGTGAACACACACTGTGAACACACACCCGGAGCAGTGAGCAGCCATTTATGCTGTGGCGCCCGGGGAGCAGTTGTGGGTTTGCTGCCTTGCTCAAGGGCACCTCAGTCGTGGTGTTGAAGGTGGAGAGAGCGCTGTACATTCACTCCCCCCACCTACAATTCCTGCCGGCCCGAGACTCGAACTCACAACCCTTGGATTGCAAGTCCAACACTCTGACCGTTAGGCCAAGACTTCCCCTAATCACCCCAGGGAATCATATCAACACTACTTTAACACAGGTAACTGTACAGTAGCGTCCATCTACAAAATATTAATCGGTCAGGTGGTCAGTGATACAGCTTTAATCAGGACAGCATGGAAAGAAGATTTAGGTTTTACTATTGAGGAGGAGCGATGGGAGGAATATTTGCAGAACATACAGGAATATTCAATAAATGCTAGGCATAACTTATTTCAATTTAAAACTTTCCATAGGCTATACAAGTGTAAAACTAAATTGCATGAGATTTTTCCAGAGGTATCACCTGAATGCAATACATTTAAAGCTGCAGAAGACACACTAATTCATTTATTATGGACATGCTGCAAACTCCAAAGATACTAGACAGATATTCTTTCAAGAGTACATAAAAGAGAGATTGATCCATACCCAATGATTGCTATATTAGGGTTTATTGGTGAACACTCCTATAACAGACATGAACATCAGTCTATCTCCTTATTTATTGTTCTTGCAAACACCATGATTTTTCAGAGGTGGAAACTGGACTTTGTTACATTAGACCAACTGGGAATATGATTACTCCATACTAGTCTTGTAAATTGTGTTGTATTTTATGTCATTTATTTATTTTGTGCTATTTTTCTGTATACCTTCATACCTACGTTATTATTGTGATCTTTTGACTTTACTGAACTTTTAATATTGCATCTATCATTAGTTAGCATGCTAACTGGTTTTGGGATCTGCTAAAAGGGGATTCCTGATGCGTTTAAAAGATATAACATTGATCAAAATCTTTCACATTTTCTTTCATTTCTTTTCTTACATGTTATCAGTATTTCAACATGTGTGGATTTAAAAATTAATTTACTCATAAGGGGTCTTGTGCCATTGTGTGTTCCACATATGCATTTCTTTGTTTTCTGTAATGTGAGCCAGTTTTACCTGACTCATGAGTGATAAGATCTTAGTCTCTTGTCAATTCGTTGTAAGTTCTCTTGTCAGGACTTTTCCAAATTATACTGGAACAGCGCAAGATGACGTATTTTTTACGTCTGTTTATTGTGTGTCTGTTATGTAGTTTGTCAATGTCATGTTTTTGTAGAGAGTATGTGGTTTATAAACACCATCAAGGTCATGATGCAAGGGGCAAATTTTTGAGCAATGTTTCTGGGCAATGTTTCCATCAACAGGCATCCAGGTGAGACACAGGGCCCATGACTGATCTTAAGAATAGAAATTTTCACTTCAAATGGATAGATTATTTTAAAGAAAGAAGTTTTATTTTGTTTTTCCATTTGATACTTTTATGATACAGCCAAGACATTCTTCATGATTTAGTTTTTAATAAAGAAATTAAAGTTACGTTAAAACTTAAATAGACATTAAAATGTATTGTTAAAAAAAGTTTCCACAATAAAGATTTTGGGTTTGGAACAACATAATAATGAGTAATGTTTTTCATTTTATCAATTATCAGTTTTTCTTGATTGCTTTTGTTATGAAGTACTGGATTATCTATGTATCTGTCTAACTGTTCATCTAGTTTCTTTTTTTTTTTTTAATTCTAAAAATTTATATTTATTATAGCACATAATGCACAAGTATCTATTACTAAAGGTCTAACTGAATGCACCAAACTGAATGAAATTATATTGTATTAAAGCACGTGTTGTTTGAAAGACTATTTACTTATTATTTACCCATTTAATTCTAGCACATTATGTGGCTGTGTCCAGTATGATTGAAATTTAAAGTGTGTACCATCCTAATTAAAAAGATAGTTTACCCAAAAATATCAATATAAATCATTTACTCCCTTTATGTCGTCTACACGTGACAAACCTGTTGGTTTTGATTACCTGCTTTCTTCAAAGTATTTTCTTTTGAGTTCTGTGGAAAAAACAAAAGTCAGGAGTTTAAAAAAAAAAACAAAATGAGGGGGAATTGATGTAATGTAAATGATGACAGATTTCTGGGTTAACTATACTTTTAAGTAAATTAGTAGATACACTTTTCACTAGTCATCACTGTGCAGAAAAATAACATTGAATGCCACAATAAAATGCTTGAATAAAATACATCCATAGCTTCCTGTTGGTTGCTTCAGTTAAGATTGCCCCCAATTGTTGCAGAAAACATTATATTACATAGAATAATCATGGTCAGTGCAGACATGTACTTGAACTTACTTTCTCAGGGACTCTAACTGCTCCTTGCTAGTCCAGTCAGAGAAGTATAATAAAGATGATGTTCACTGCTTGGTGTTCATAGGTGTCTGAGGCACTTCTGCCATTTCTTCTGCGATGACACTTCTCTTAGTTACTACAAAACATAGGTTAAAAGACATTTGTGGCACATTGTGGCATTCAGTTATTCCTGTATGTCTCTACATGTTAAGTGAAGAAGCAACTAAAGTAGCAACACAACTGTGTTTTGGCAGTGGTGAGCATCTGTACAAATGTATAAGTCTGCTTACATAGCAACTGTAAAAGCAGGACACAGCTACTGCAAATGATCTCAGACATATTGATGCATATAAATTTGATTGCAGTACATTCTCATCGTAAAAATCACTGCAAATAGTTTATATATTTAGTTAACTGAAATTATTTGAAAAGAATGTTCTTCTAGAATTATAATACTAATAGTACAAAAAAAAACCCTCTTCACTCTAACATCCTTGAAGCAATTCCATTCAGTTGCATTCATAAAAATAAGAATGTATAAACCTTTCTCCTTGTATGCGCTGGACCGTCATCATCTTCCTCTTCTTCATCTGTTTGTTTGCGGATCGGAGTGTTGTTTGTCAAAGTTTAGTGCACTAGGGCGAATTTAACCTCTTGCGAGTTTCATTATGAACTTAAAATGTAAAAACGTATGCTTATGGGAAATATTTAATCAAAAGAATCCCATACATCTACATCTCTTGGTAAATAATCCATTGTGATTTGTAATCTCAGTGAACTGAGGTTACATACGTAACCAAGTACGTTTTATGAGTTAGTGTTATAAAACTTCCCAAGATTTTCATGACATGACAGTCAAAGTTGAAACTAGTTGAAACACTGAAGGCCTAATAGAAACAAAAATTCATTTAATCTTTGACTCTCTGTTTTTCTGCTGACAGTGTCTGACTCAGTGATTTGACCGTGTATATGCAGTGCTAGTGTAGTGTAAAATATACAAAGTCGTCAAACAGTATTAGGAAATACGGCCCTCACAGCTCTTAAATGATAGTATACTCATTTGCTTTAAAGTTGTGCTTACACTAAATGGCCAAAAGCAAAGCAGTGCTGTGAACTGTTAAAGAAATATTTTAAAGGAATATTAGTGTAGTCAATCAAATAAAACATAGAAAACATGCTTTCTTGTCTAACATGCTTTCTCTAGCAGATGAGGGTATGATGTAATAATGAATTCCTGGAAGATAAATGCTGTGGTCAGGAATGCGTATGCAGACAGACACTATTGCAGGTGATGCAATAACTGCAGCTACATTTAGATTTCTTCTTGTTTAATCTCAAAAAATGAGTTTCCTAGTCCTTATTGACCCCTGAGACAAATCCCAAAAGAAAAATGTTCTTACTCATTGCCGGGCTCTTAGGCTGTTTCAAAGCATAGGAGACTTGAGTTATGCAACAAATGCTTTAACTAAAATTCCTTAGGATACACAGAGGCGGACAGAGTACACAGCTTCATTACTTGAGTAAAAGTACAGATACCCCTTGCTAAATTTTACAAGTACAAGTAAAAGTACAACAGTCAGATGTCTACTTAAGTAAAAGTACTGAAGTACTTGTTTTTAAAAGGTACTTGAGTATCAAGAGTACAAGAGTACATTTTCTAAATATTGCATTACTACTGCCACAGTGCTTACATTTATGTACAGAAACGTCCTACATGGAGTTATGAAAATTTTTAATGTTAATACCTTGGAGAATGTAAAAGGAATTGAAAGTAAAATCAAGTAATTTTCATCTTTTTACCATGTTGCTTTATTTAACATTTCTCACTTGCGCACAATGACAACGCTCTGACAAACCTCTGCTAGATACTCAAGAACATCAAAGCAAATGCTCAGCTTACATTAATGTGTAATATCAGAAAAGAAAATTCAGCTAAGAATTGTGTGTACATGTGAGTTTCTCTGTTTTCAAATCAATAAACATAAATCAGCAAAGAAGGCAATATAGCAATGTTCTGACACACCTCTGAACCTGACCGTGTTATACACATAGAAGAGAAAATAATAATGATTAAAGAAAATCAGCTAACCAGCTGTGTTTAGGTCAGCGTACAAAGAAGGAAAAATAAAATTCAGCTAATCTGAGTAACAGTATTAAGCCCCTTCCTCTCACAGACATACAGGCAAAGGCAGGAGAAAATACTTTCAGCTGAATAACACCATTCTCACACACACAGTCTATGTGTGACAACTCTCTCTGTGTGTGTGTGTGTGTACTGTTCTTCAATTCAATCAAATGTCATGAAGTCTTTGGCGGATAGCTGAATGTGATTGCTGATAGGCTGTGTCCCTATCAGTGGCGCCTGCACAATCCAATCACGTTTGAGAGGGAAACAATACATTTCCGAGATTTTTTTTTTTTCCGTCGCACAATTTTTTTACGGATAGGCGTTTCGTCCACACGGAATCCGGTGTTTTGGAAGAGTGAAACCGATGTTTTTTGAAACCGGGTCCCAGAGTGGATACATTTGAAAATGCCGCCTTTGTGTTTTTGTCTGGACGGCGAATCCGTATATTTTCTGAAATGATGAAGGCTATGTCCACACGAAGCTGGAGCTTGCCCCAATCCGATCCTTTTTTTTTATCGTCTCAAGAAATATCCGCGTCCACACGAAACCATAAAACGATGTAGTATACATGCCAGACCAGCATGTGGCGCTGTAATTCTGCCACAGAGGTACACTAAAAATGGAGAAGAAGACATGGACTATGCGCATAAACCTTGCGCTTGGCACACAAACAAACATGGAGCAATACATTTATTAATCTGTGTTAATGTTAGTTAATAAAAAGACAATCATTCAGTGTGTGTTCATGTTTTTGTTGCTGTTACGTGACGTAGAGGTGTCTGACTAGGGGGGAGACGTGGGCTGATGACGTCATCGTTTCAGAAAATATACAGATTCGCTGTCCACACGAAAACGCAAAGACGGCGTTTTCAGATTTATCCACTCTTGGACCCGGTTTCAAAAAATAGCGGTTTCACCTTACGAAAACGGCGGATCCGTGTGGACGAAATGCCTATCCGATAAAAAATTTGTGCGTATTCACAGAAACGCGTCTCCGTGTGGACGGGACCGAAGTCATCAGCCCACGTCTCGCCCTAATCAGACACCGCTACGTCACGTAATAGCAACAAAAACATGAACAAACACTGAACGATTGTCTTTTTATTGACTAACATTAACACCGATTAATAAATGTATTGTTCCATGTTCGTTTGTGTACCACGCGCAAGGTTTATGAGCATAGTTCAAGTCTTCTCCGTTTTTAGTGTACCTCTGTGGCAGAATTACAGCGCCACATGCTGGTCTGGCATGTATACTACATCGTTTTGCGGTTTTGTGTGGACGCGGATATTTCTTGAGACGAGGAATAAAAAGATCGGATTAGGGTAAGCTCCTTCTCCGTGTGGACGGGGCCGAAGAAGTAACGGGTACTTACGGTTATGGATAGAAATGTAGCGGAGTTAAGAGTACAATATTTGCCTCTCAAATGTACTTGAGTAAAGTCATGAGTACTCCCCAAAAATGATACTCGAGTAAAATACAGATCCCTCAAAATTATACTTTAGTACTGTACTCAAGTAAATGTACTCCGTTACTGTCGGGCTCTGAGGATACATAATAAAAGACACAAATGAGACAATTGTTGAGTTACAATATTCTATAAGCAAGCATTCTTAATGTGCTCATACCACAGCTAATTTGGCGTAAGAAGAATTTGATTATCTCATTTCATTTGAATCTCAGTGCTGTCTAGGAGAATGACAGATTAACAGGTCTAAAATATGGTCACAGAATATGTGCTTTATAAGAACTAATAAACAGCCATTATGCTAGTAATATGCATGCTAATAAGCAACTAGTTAATAGTAAAAATTGTTCCCTAAACTAAAGTGTTACAATCTCATTTGTGAATTTAAGGGTTAAAGTGTTAAAAATTGGTCCAAATATCATTTAAGAGTTACACATCAATCTAATATCTGCAATATGCTTGTAACAAGATTGTTTAAATTTGACCAAATTGACTTCTATAAGGTTTTGAATGTAAATATCATTACCAACATCAAATTAAAAGATCATTTCAGCAACTTGGTCTATGGAAAATGTAATTAAATGTAATTAAAAAAATAAAGGATTAAAAATTTTTTACCAAGTTTTTCCTTTAATTACAAATATAAAGTAATTGATATCAAAACTCTTTGCATTGCAAATAAATACTCTCTTTCGTTTATGGAGTTCCTACACCTTTCAGTACACACCCACCTGTTTCTATTGGTCACTCGTTTTGTGCAATAGTTTGTGAAATAGTCAACTTTGTTTCAACTCACAAGCAAAGATTTGAGGCCCGCAAAAAATAACATCAAAATCTGAGACCAAAATCTATGGGTGCTTAATAAAAAGTGTGGGAACTGCATAAAGGAAAGAGAATATTTATTTGCAATACAAATAAATTTAGATATCAATTACATTATTTTTGTAATTAAAAAGTCATTACAAATTTTTTTCGTAAAGTCAAATAAGTTAACATTACTTACCTTATTTGTAATCATTTATTTTTTAATTCCAAAATAATCAGTTTTGCTCTCAAACACAGTATGTTCGAATAAAAAAAGACACAAAAGTAACTCCATAATTGGGCCAGTTAGTCACAGGTTATGAGGAATAAGTTCAAACGTGTTGTCTTCATAGTAGATGAAATTACATGAAGAGGAATGTTGATGTAAGAGATTATGGAGACAATGGCTAATCTGTTAAATGCATCTATTCCCATAAACTGTCATTGTACAGGGAAGAATAAAGCAATAATCGTGACTTATGAGTAGCATATTTTTTTGACATAGCATAACTTTCTGACTCTTTTCATTTGGCATGAAAAAAAATTGGACATAACGGACATAACACACACAGTTTCTGCCTCATCTCATGTTAATCTTGAGTGCCTATAAAGTAGTATTGCATAGTTCTTATCTCTGAAGAGTCTTTCGTTTTATCAGATTTAAAAAAGAGAGATACAGCTGTACTGCTTCATTCCGAAAACATTCAAGCTCCTGGAGGCGTGACGTGGACAGAGCTAAAGAGTCACGAGTATGTGCAGCTTCTGCATACCAGTCATCTGCAAGCTGTGACATCAACATAAATTAAACAGGAACAAATACTTTTTTAACTTAAATTAACTGGTTAAAAAAAAAAAAAAAAAAAAAAAAACAGATCCAGCCATATATATTTGATCCAGAATTGGATCCCAACAACTTCTGTAACCCGAATGAAGGACACTGATGGGCATGCTCTTGCTCTCGGTCCAGCTGATGTATGGGCACGCTCTTCCTGGAGATGTGCCCATACAAGGAACCCCGCCCTTTATGATGTCATAAAATTGTCATAAAATTTCTTATTGTTTTTGAAAAAAGTCTCTTATATGTTCACCACATCTGCTTTTATTTGATCCAGTAATCCAGTAATATTGCGATATGTTATTACAATTTAAAATATCGGTTTTCTATTTGAATATATTTTCAAATGTTTTGATTGTGTTTGGTGCTGTAGTTTATTTTTTATGTTAATGATTAATTTTTTTAGTGTCATTTGTTCATTCTTAAGTGTTTCTTGTTTTTTAATTTGTTGTTCTAATATGATTTCTTATTATTAATGTTGGGAACCTAATATTTACATTGTAATATTTATATTTTATTAACATAATATAACCATGATCATTTTTTAAGGATTTGTCAGCATTTATTTGAAACTGATATTTTCTTTAACAATGTCTTTACAGTCGATTTCAATCAATTTAATGCATCCATGCACCATAAAAGTATGAATGTCAAAAAAAAAAAAAATTGCAATCTTTCTATTTCATGGCAACTTAAGGCAATAAAAAATAAAAAAAAGAGTTATGTAACACACATCTGTCATCATCCCTGAGGAACAGCAGTTTAACATAACCATTAAAGTTACATGGTTTTATTTGCCTCTTTGTATTGTCTGTTCTTATGTCACAGCATGTCATAGATTAATATCAGTATGTTTTTCATTGTTATATAGTAATCCAAAGCAGAAATGATCTATGTCAATCATTATCATGCAACATTTATAAATAATCAGAGCACAAGAACACACATCCTCGTGTAAACATAATCCAACCCATTAACCTTACACTGGTAGTAAATATCAGGCAATAAAATTTATTTTGGTCAAAAGCATTTTAAATCAATATTTCGGATCATAAATCAAATAATCAATGGTACATATCTGACATTTGATTTTCCGTTCTGATGAATTTGGGAAACTTAGCGGTATTACGTGCGTCACAGGATGCCCAATTTCCACTCCATGCGAGGTGTTACGAGAAAAAAAAAAATCATAAAATAAAAAAAAAAATATATGCATGTTCTTTATCCTCTTCTTTCCTCCACTCATAATTGTCCTATATACCGGCATACTTTCCATTCCAGCGCAAGTTTGATGAAACTGATTTAAAAACGACACAGTGGTGGTATATATGCCTTCCTGTTTATTATGTCCTTATCTTACTTCAGAAAAAAAAAACTGTCATGTCTGAGCAGCCCTCTACCACAAGGGTCAGCTGATATCCTGTGACCTCCCTATAACTTCCTGTCTAGGCCTTGGCCGCAAATGTTTATACTGTTTTGCCTGAAGCTTGAGCTGGTACCTTTTGCAGACTTCTCTCCACTTACACATATTTACATGAAGGTTATGCATCTGTTCTGGTCCACTTAGCCACTAAGTATAAGCATTCTTGAAAAACTCTTTGCAGGGACTGAAACGTGTCTTTGAAATGTCAGTAATGTGAAGGGGACTTATTTATAGTCTTTTTTTTACCCCTACGTGAATTTAAACTGTTAGTTGAGGTTTCTTGCATAATTTACTTTCATATAACTCTTTTCTACCTTTTCCTAACCCTTAGAATTAAACCGAAATCAACCACATGACTAAAGGGTATTTGGACGTCTTAAGTGAGATTCTAGTCCGAAGGGAGTAATATGTTCAGTTAGAACATATTTTACAGGAAGTGGAAAAGGAACTTTATATACCAGTCACTGCACATCATTCCAGTACTAAAAGAAGTATACAGTTGTTTGTGGGCATCCACCTTTGCCCCATGACACTTTGTGCAAAGTATGGGAATAACTTGACTGCCAATAAACTTGTTTACAGGTTCTCTTTAAAAGTCCTTGCACACTGAGTGCGAAATTTCCGTATGTGTTTTTCGTATTTGTTATCCTAAAAATTAGTTAGAACCCTTGCACTTTGAGAGCAATGCGTATTAATTAATTCATTGCAAAAGAATTTGCAAAACAATACAATGGAGTCTTCAAGCAGTGAGGGTGAATTTGTTGTCTTCTCTCTTCTTAAAAAGAGAAAAAGAAGGAAATTTTGTGTCCATCCAATCTTGAGATAGCTTAGAGAAGTATCAAGGTATCAATTATCAAGAAGTCTACTTCAGGATCTCAGTGACTCAGTTCGATGCTTTGTTAGCGATACTAGAGCCACATTAAAAAGAAGACCGCCAATTTGCGTGAACTCAGTGTGCAAGGACCTAGACAGTGCTTTGTGCTGTGAGACAAAGAGGATGAACTTGTCAGTCGGCATTTTGGATTTTACCATTTTGGGGGTGTAAAAAACACCTCTCAGAATGCTTGCAACGGATGTGAAAAATTTGGAAAATCAAACCTGATACAATTTTTTATGATGGACGAATTTTTCAAAGACTGTGTGTAAATGTGATTGACACAACGTGAGGTCATATAACTTTTTTAATGTGCAAAATTTTTGACTCATTGTGAAAAGTCCTTGATAATGCAAAAATCATTTGCAAAAAAAAAAAAAAAAAAAAAAAAAAAAGGTTGAACTGAGGCGACATTTCCCTCAACCATTTAACACCAAAATCGAAATTAAAAGTTCAAATTAATTACTGTCAGCAGACCATCAACAACCCCAAAAGCTCAAATAAGTCAGTCTTTCAGCAGCAGTATTATGAACATGTCAAATATTACTGTAAAGTAATATGTATGGCCGGTTTGACACTGCAACCGTGAGTGGTGCAATGAACAGTGTGTATTTTTTATTTTTTTTCAGCGTGCATGTTAACAAATAAGTGCATTCAAACTGGGAGTAGCAAATGAGCATTAAGCAGGAGCATTGTGTGAGCCGCACCAAAGAGATGGTTTCACCGCCAAGTCTTTTTTTGTTGCACTATATATATATATATATATATATATATATATATATATATATATATATATCTATACAGTACAGGTCAAAAGTTTGGAAACATTACTGTTTTTAATGTTTTTGAAAGAAATCTCTTCTGCTCATCAAGCCTGCATTTATTTGATCAAACATACAGAAAAAACAGTAATATTGTGAAATATTATTACAACTTAAAATAATAGTTATGTTTTTTTTTTTTTTTTTAAAAAAATTATTTATTCCTGTGATGCAAAGCTGAATTTTCAGCATCATTACTCCAGCCTTCAGTGTCACATGTAACATCCAGTCTATCACATGATCATTTAGAAATCATTCTAATATTCTGATTTATTATGAGTGTTGGAAACAGTTCTGCTGTCTAATATATTTGATGAATAAAAGGTTAAAAAGAACGTCTCGGTTACGTATGGTAACCCTCGTTCCCTGAAGGAGGGAACGGAGACGTTTTGGATGGGGATCTCGCCCGAGAGCCCAATCACCTTCGAGTGGTACAAAACGAGCCAATGGTACACAAAGTACCTTGGTCTGCGGGATTTGCATCGCGAGCTCCGCCCCGCAAAGCAGGTATATAAGGAGCAACGCGAGCAACTCGCATTCAAGTCTTCGCTGAGGAGCCGAGCCAGTGACCCGGCCATTCAGCGGAACAGCGATGTGGCAAGGGGACGTAACGTCTCCGTTCCCTCCTTCAGGGAACGAGGGTTACATACGTAACCAAGACGTTCCCTTTCAGTCGGTCACGTTCGATGTTACGAATTGGGTCCCTTACAAAACGCCACATGGCTGTCTTCCAGCGACCCTTGTGAGTGATAGCACCCTGTCGTGAGGCCAGCACGAGTGAGGGCCTATAGCTCACACAGAATACACTGGGTAGCATATTCCAGCTGGATGTATGCTAGCAGGCCGCCTGCCCATGGGAGGACTTACCGAAGGCAGGTATCTACCAAGGCGGTGATACATAAGAACTCTGAGGTACCCAGCCCGCAGGGTGGAAGTTTCAACGACAGAGCTGGCAAGGGGCTTGCCAAGGGAAAGACACATGCTGCAGAGAGACTTACTGTGGAGATACACACATGGGATTACCCAGAAGAGGGGAATCACAACACATGGAGGCACCTAGTCCCACACAGGGCTGACCAAAGGGCACGTACGCAAGTGTTGGACATCAACAGTGCTGGAGGAACCCAGGGTTCCGACTGAGGAACTCACCTGAGGGGAATAGCGCACGCATCCAGTCCGTGGAGTGGAATGGCGCAGCAAGCGGATTGACACCGGGCAGGTCCTTACTGGCCCGAAGGGGCGAGTACCCGGGAGGACACAGGCTCTACACGGAGATTATAAAATCTCGCGAATGTGTTAGGTGTCGCCCAGCCCGCAGCTCTACAGATGTCTGCTAGCGAGGCGCCATGCGCCAGCGCCCAGGAGGAAGCTACGCTCCTAGTTGAGTGAGCTCTCACCCCTAGGGGGCATGGCAGGTCTTGAGCCTGATAAGCCAGGACAATGGCATCCACTATCCATTGGGATAACCTCTGCTTGGAGACAGCTTTTCCCTTCTGCTGGCCTCCGTAACAGACAAAGAGCTGGTCTGAGGTCCTAAGGCACCGAGTTCTGTCCACATAGGTGCGAAGCACACGTACTGGACAGAGTAGTGCCAAGGCTGGGTCTGCCTCCTCCAGGGGAACCGGTTGCAAGTTCACCACCTGATCCCTAAAAGGAGTGGTGGGAACTTTGGGCACGTACCCAGGCCGGGGTCTCAGGATAACGTGAGAGTTAGCCGGCCCGAATTCCAGGCACGCTTCGTCAACTCAAAATGCCTGCAGGTCCCCGACCCTCTTCACCGAAGCCAAAGCCGTCAGGAGTGCAGTTTTCAAAGATAAAAACTTTAGCTCTACTGAGAGCAAGGGTTCGAAGGGAGCTCTCTGCAGTGCTGATAGAACCACTGCGAGGTCCCAAGAGGGGACTTGCTGAGGGCGAGGCGGGTTAAGCCTCCTTGCTCCTCTCAGGAACCTGATGATCAGATCGTGCCTCCCAAGAGACTTACCTTCAACAGGGTCATGGTGAGCCGAAATGGCGGCCACATAGACTTTGAGGGTGGAAGGAGTCAGCCTTCGTTCCAACCGCTCCTGAAGATAGGAAAGCACTGACCCAATCGGACATTTCCAGGGGTCCTCACGCCGTGAAGAACACCAAGTGACGAAGAGGTTCCACTTCAAAGCATAGGCGTGTCTGGTGGACATGGCTCTAGCTGAAGTGATGGTAGCTACCACCTGTGGTGGCAAGGTACCTAAACCTTGCGTGACCCGTCCAGAACCCACACATGTAGGTTCCACAGATCGGGACGTGGGTGCCAGAGGGTGCCCCGTCTCTGAGAAAGAAGGTCCTTCCTCAGAGGAATTGGCCAGGGAGGGGCTGTCGCGAGGAGTACAAGTTCGGGGAACCAGGTCGGGGGGGCCGGCCGGGCCAAAAAGGCGCAACCATGAGGACCTGCTCCTCGTCCTCCCTGATCTTGCACAACGTCTGTGCAAGAAGGCTCACTGGGGGAAACGCATACTTGAGCAGGCCCAGTGGCCAGCTGTGTGCCAGGGTGTCCGTGCCGAGGGTGCCCTCGGTCAGGGAGTAAAACAACTGGCAGTGGGAATTTTCTGGAGAGGCAAACAGGTCTACCTGAGCGTCTCCGAAGTGTTCCCAAATCAGCTGAACCGACTGGGGGGTGGAGTCTCCATTCCCCGGGGCGAGACTGCTGCCGTGAGAGCTCGTCGGCTGCACGATTGAGCCTGCCCGGGATGTGAATGGGACGAAGCGACCTCAGATGCTTGTGACTCCACAAGAGGAGATGGCGAGCGAGTTGCGACATGCGGCGGGAGCGTAGACCACCCTGACGGTTGATGTACGCTGCGGTCGCAGTGTTGTCCGTATGGACCAGAACGTGCTTGTCCTTCAGCAGGGCCCTGAAGCGGTGCAGAGCAAGACGTACTGCTAGCAACTCGAGGCAATTGACATGCCACTGAAGTTGGGGTCCTGTCCAGGAGCCCGATGCAGCATGCCCGTTGCACATGGCACCCCAGCCCGTGGCAGAGGCATCTGTTGACACAACAACATGTCTGGACACCGGTTGTAGGGGCACGCCGGCCCATAGAAACAAGGGGTCCAACCACGGGGTGAAGTTTCGGCGGCAGGCCGGAGTGATGGTCACTCGGAGCGTGCCCCGTTGTCATGCCCATCTCGGGACTCGGTCGTGAAGCCAGTGCTGAAGCGGTCTCATATGGAGTAACCCGAGCGGTATGACTGCCGCCGCGGACGCCATATGCCCCAGGAGCCTCTGAAACAGTTTCAGTGGAACCGCTCTCTTGCCCTCGAATTGTCTCAGGCAATTCAGCAGTGACTGCGTGCGCTCGTCTGTAAGCTGCGCGAACATGGCGACCGAGTCTATTTCCATACCGTTAAAGTGTGTCTTCTGTCTTGTACTTGAATAGGTTCAAGTAGTTGTTGATTTGATGAGTCAGTCGGGCAAGGTGTCTGAGCACCAGATCACTCAACCCCAACAACCGTTCTCGAGAGTGAGCTAGGATCAGCCAGTCGTCGAGGTAGTTTGAGGATACGGACACCTTGTTCCCTGAGAGGAGCCAGGGCTCCCTCCGCTACCTTCGTAAAGACGCGGGGAGACAGGGCCAACCCGAATGGGAGAACCTTGTACTGATATGCCTGCCCCTCGAAAGCAAACCGAAGAAACGGTCTGTGTCGAGGAAGAATGGAGACATGAAAGTACGCGTCCTTCAGGTCAATCGCTGCAAACCAATCCATCGGACGAATGCATTCGAAAATGCGTTGGGCGTTAGCATCTTGAACGGGAGTCTGTGCAGAGCTCGGTTCAAAACACGCAAGTCCAGGATTGGCCGTAACCCACCTGTCTTCTTGGGTACTATGAAGTAAGTGCTGTAAAAGCCGGACTTCATGTCGGCTGGAGGGACCGGCTCTATCGCGCCCTTTGCCAGCAGGGTCGCGACCTCCGCGCGCATGACATGGGCATCCTTGCCCCCCATCGTCGCGCGCGGACACCCCGAAACCTGGGGGGACGGCGGGCGAACTGAATCGCGTAGCCGAGCCTGAGCGTCCGGATGAGCCAGCGGGAAGGCCTGGGGAGCTCTAGCCAGGCTCCCAGAAACCGAACCAGCGGGGTCAAGGGGACTACAGGCGTACCCACGGTGGGGCAGCGTGGTGGAGCAGACAGCCCCAGCATGGGAGGCATAGCGTCCCTTAGCGGGGGCGGAGTGCGGGCACTCGTCTGACTCCAAGCAGCAAAGAGGGCATGAGAAGGCGAAGCGTTCTCGAGCTGGCTTTGCATGGAAACTGGGAAGGGGAGAGGAGAACGAGAGCGGCGAGGAAGCACGTCGCCAACTGTCGTTCGTGGCCTCTTGGGACCCGGAGGTAGAGGAAACAGCTCTTTTAGTGAAGGTTTGGGTACCACCGGCCGCAGGGTGAAAATGAAAATGAAAATGAGAACAAAGGATTCTCCCCGGCCCTCCTCCGGGGGAAGGAGTGGTCCTGCTACCATCTCCTGACGAGCTGACATCTCCAACTCCGGGTCGCCCGTCTCAGGAACGCCGCTTGGCCTGGCGTTTGGCAGGCTTAGGGGCAGAGACGGGTTGCGCCGCCCTTCTGCGGCCATCTCCTCGCTGCGGCCGGGGTGAAGGCTGCTGCTGTGGCGCCCTCGGCGACGAGCAGGCTGCGGCGGCTGCGCCGGCGGCGGGGTGAAAGCAGCAGTGGGCCGCCGGGGCAGGATGTGTCTGATGGCCTCAGACTGCTTCTGGGCGGCAGAGAACTGCTGGGCAAAGCTCTCTACCGAGTCGCCGAAGAGGCCATCCTGGGAGACCGGGGAGTTGAGGAGCTGAGCCCGATCAGACTCCCTCATATCTGCCAGGTTCAGCCATAGGTGGCGCTCCTGGACCACCAAAGTGGACATCACCTGACCCAAGGAGCGCGCAGTGACCTTCGTCGCCCGGAGAACGCGCCTCCTGCAAAACCCCTGGGTCAGCACTGCCCTCGTGCAGCTGCCGGAGCAGCTTGGCCTGATAGACCTGAAGTGAGGCCATGGCATGCAAGGCAGAGGCGGCCTGGCCCGCAGCTCTGTAAGCCTTGGCCACAAGAGTGGATGAGAACTTACAGGCCTTGGAGGGCAGCTTGGGACCACCACGCCAAGCGGAGGCGCTCTGTGGATACAGTTGCATCGCAACAGAACGCTCCACCGGGGGAATCCCAGCATACCCCTTGGCCGCCCCGCCATCGAGGGCAGTGAAGGCGGAGGAAGTACCAGAACGGTTTTCGGGCAGTTAAAGGTGCCTTCCATGAACTGGTTACTTCCTGGTGCACTTCCGGGAAGAAAGGAACCAGAGGGGGGTGCTGGCGATCCGCATGAGCAGCCCCCAGGAACCAATCATCCAGCCTCGAGCGCTCGGGACAGGGCGGAGGATTCCACTCAAGCCCGATGCTCTCCGCTGCCCGGGAAAGCACGGCCGTCAGCTCGGGATCGGACTCGGACAACGCTGGCACTCCCGAGGGAGGCAACGCAGCCGAACCCTCATCTCCCGAGTACTCAAGCCCGCCTTGTGATGCGCCGATCGACATACGGTCCTCTTCGCGAGCCCCGAATGAGATGTCAGGAGCCTGAGAGGGTCCAGCAAACTCATCCGGAAACTCAACCGGCTGCGGCGTATGTGAGGGGGTTGTGGTCCGAGGAGGTTGGCTCGTCGGGGAAGCCCACACAGTAACCCTCAGATCACCCTGGCCACCAGCCGAAGTAGCCCTCTTACGAGAAGAAGAGCTAGAACGGGGTGTGGCAGAGGGGACTCTATACCTTTTAAGGTAATCGAGTCTCGATCTCAACGCCGAGATGGTCATGTCCCCACAATGAGAACATGAGCCATCCACGAACGCAGTCTCAGCGTGCTGAAAGCCCAGACATGTGACACAGCGATCGTGACCGTCACGAGGAGCGATGTATCGACCGCACCCAGAAACGCACGGGCGAAATGACATCTTTAAAAAGACGCAAATCGGCCCGTATCTCTTTTTGTGAAAGAAATCTTGCTCTTTCAGAGGTGTTGAAGCACTCAGGGGAACGCGGGAGCTGTCGCAGGAAACCCAGACGAACCGCTGAATCGCGCCGTCACACCAACACCAGCTCTTGCTTGTAACACTCCGGTGATTGCAGCAGGCAATGTGCTCGGCTCCGAAGCGAAAGCTTGAATGCGAGTTGCTCGCGTTGCTCCTTATATACCCGCTTTGCGGGGCAGAGCTTGCGATGCAAATCCCGCAGACCAAGGTACTTTGTGTACCATTGGCTCGTTTTGTACCACTCGAAGGTGATTGGGCTCTTGGGCGAGATCCCCATTCGTAACGTCGAACGTGACCGACTGAAAGGGAACTGCATTTATTCAAAATATATAAAAAATTCTAATAATATATATTCTAATAATATATTTTCTTTACTATCACTTTTTATCGATTTAACACATCCTTGCTGAATAAAAGTATTGATTTTATTTAAAATAAAAGAAAGAGAAAAAAAATACTGACCCCAAATTACTGACCAGTAGTGTATATTGTTATTACAAAATATTTATATTTTAAAAACATAGCATCTTTTTTTTTTTTTTTTTTTTTTTTTTTTACTTTTTATTCATCAAAGTATCCTAAAAAAAGTATCACATGTTCTGAAAAAAATATTAAGCAGCAGAACTGTTTCCAACTTTGATAATCAATCATCATATTAGAATGATTTCTAAAGGATCATGTGATAATGATCCTAAAAATTCAGCTTTGCATCACAGAAATAAATGATAATTTAAAGTATAATAAATTTAAAAAACAATTATTTTAAATTGTAATAATATATCACAATATTACATTTTTTTCTGTATTTTTGTTCGAATAAATGCAGGCTTGATGAGCAGAAGAAACTTCTTTCAAAACCATTAAAAATAGTAATGTTTCCAAACTTTTGGTCTGTACTGTATATATATATATATATATATATATATATATATATATATATATATATATATATATATATAGCACATTCAAAGTATGACTCTAAATGACATAATCAGAGTTTTTGTTGTTTGCCATTTACAGGACAGGTTCCAGACATTCGGAGGCCCTAGGCGGTTGGGTGTGTTAACAATACTCGCACTCTTTTAAACGGTGATCGAAAGTTTATATTTAGAAAATGTTGCAATCATTTCAAAACAGGTAACAACAGCTCACACACCTGCATATATCTGTACTTCTTTGTGTACGTATTTAGCCTTTTGCTTCGCAGCACCTGAAGGATGTGTTCGTTACGGCAAACATCCAGAAGGTGGGATCTGCTTTGAAGTGGCATCATTAATTGTTATAACTGCAGGTAAATGACGATTCTAATATAAACAGTGAACAATGAGGCTAGTATTTTGCTGCCTGTCTTGACTGGTGGACTAGCGAATAGGGCATGTTATGGTTATTCGACAGAGTCAGCAAAGTCAATTGTGAGAAAAAAAACGAGGTAAAGTCTTCTGAGGGTTCCAAAGAAACAAATAATGCATTACTTTTCCCATTTTAAATCTAAACTAAAGCATTCAAGTAGGAAAAATATACAATCAAATGTAAAAATCCCTTTTAGTGTGTTCATTACAAATAAATTGTATTATTAAAACTACAGAAGCAGTTCAATCAAGAACAGCAAGTGATTCCCTCTTTTCTTTTATTGTTTAATTAACACAAGACAGAAGGTCTATATTAAGACCTACTGTACTGCACAGATCTAATATAATGTTACACATCAGATGTTTTCCCCAACAGTGTCCCTAACATTCAGTTAAGACGTGACAGATTATGTTTGCTTGAACGCTTCAATACTGTAATTCTCTGTATATCTGTGTTTTTATTGGGATTGCATGCTGGCAGAACACAGTGTAATAATAGAGCATGACTAAACATGGACAGCTCATTCAGTCAAACTGACAGATAATGATTATCTGTAGTGCAGAATTATTATTTGAAATAATCTGTGTCATTTTGAGTTCCCTAAAAGTTCCAGAAGTGCCACCTATAATTTAAAACACAGCAGAGTTCAGAAAAAGGTGGATATAGTGCGAGAGACGACAAATATTGTGAGAACAGTTAAAAGCAACTAATTCTATGCTGATTTTAAAATTCATTAGCATGTGACATCACTACCTCCTCAGTACTTTGCCGTTTAACCTGTCAGCCCCCAGTGTCTTTCAGGGTTTGACTTGGGGAAAAAGAAAATAATAAAATGAAGATGAGAAGAAATGCTATGATGCTGTGTAGGAGTCCAGAGTTTGTCTAATGCTATCCAAGTGCATTGGAGAATGCATGGAGAACTGAGTCTGTCAACATGAAGATGAAGATGTAGACAGATATATCAACAATAATAATTTTATTAACATACAATTAATAAAAACAATCAACAAATACAATACCAGTAACATACAAAACAATTAATAAAAAGATAAAATAAAAATCAAGAGGTAAAGAATGGAGGTGGCCTGCAGAGACCCTCAAATTTCTACCCCACATTCAATACCCATGACACACACAGTTGTGAAAACAAGGCAATATGTTAAGCACAGCACTCCAAGTGAACACACCAGTACAAGGTACCATGGCCAACCCCTCCCACTTTAGAGAAGCACATAACATCCCAATCCTGTGCCAGTGCTTCGAACTCAAATAAAACACATAAAAATAACAAAATTGACCAAGCTGAGTTCCAGACAAAACTGTTAAAACTATAACAAAATGAAACAGAGCAATAGTGCAGTCACCTTGCTTGATTTTTGTTAGGCTTCAGTTAAAACCACTGGAATCCCCTGGACATGCAATCAAGCCTGTCGGACAATAAACAGAAAAGGTTATTCAAAATCTTGTTAAAAAACAAGCAATAAACTTTTCATACATACCAAGTTAACTACATAATGCTGCAATACACATGGTCGCTCACCACGCAAGATTACAGCCACTTGCATGCCCATGACTAAAAAAACAAAGATAATAAGCGTCTCCATTTAACAGACAAAAGACAAAATACCTCACTCTGCTACATTCAGATTTTGATTTTTGAAAATAATCAAGATAACATTTATTGGGCTGATAATGCAATGTATGAAAATGATTTAATAATGCACATAACTCCATTGTTTCATCATTTTAAAGTGCTGCAATGACTGTCTTTTTGCAGTGAATAACCTGTCATAGTTTAATGAATGAGTGGTTAGATCACTGAAAACAAATAGGCAGTCATATCCTGCTTATATTTCCTGATCGGGGTGAGGTTTGGTGGTCTGCAAAGGATGTTGTTAGTCATTAAAGCATGACTAGAAATACACTAAACAAGCATGGGCTTAGTGTCGGGATGCCCCCTTTTGACCAAAAAAAAAAAAAAAAAAAAGGCCAGATATGCTAATATGACTTTTGATAGACCTAGAGTTCTGAAACCAAACCTTGTTTGGTCTGAGACCAAATGGTAACTGAATGATAACCAAATGAGGCCTATGGATCAGTGATATGGTCAAATATGGAGATGGACCAGTCTTGTTATGGGGGTGTTTTGCTGCTGTGGTGAGTGGAAATTTTGACTATATGGCTTCTTTGACGTATCAGGCCATTTTAGCAAAGATTGTGATGCCTTTGTTTGAAGCTTGATGATCATTGGACTTTCCAGCAGGGCAATCATCCCAACGTATACATCCAAATGTACTAAAGCTTGGTTCCAGTAGAGGGGTGACAGAAACTTAAAAGACTCTCAACAAAATGTAACTTTTAGGGGTTGAATATAAACAATTATTGCACATGTGGGACAGTTATAATAACTGGACACAGAATAGACCTATATACTCGCTCTGAAAAACACCAGATGATGTCCAGGGTTCCTGACCTGAACTGCAGATGTGGCCGGTTCAGTAAACTGCAGTGTCTTTAATATAGTAATTTAATTTTAATTTAGTTGGTTAGCTTTGCTATAGTATATATTATAGTTTCTATAGATATACAGTGTTTTGTTTTAATAAATATATGCTGCTTGCACCTAGATCTTATACTGCATTCATGCCATGCAATTACTGTAATTTCAAAATGACAACACGTGATGTTCACACCCTTGGACTTAGAATCTGAAATATCGCACTATCGATGCTTAAACATAGAGCCTAATGAATCTGAGGTGGTCAGGTGGTACAAATCATAGCTCTCAGAAAACTCCCAGTTCACAAGTTGTAATTACAAGTTCTTTGAGGACATGAATACTTTTTACAAGTTGGTATATTGTAATTACCAGTACTTGAAGTGGAAAAAAAAAAGTGCCATTACTCACCCCCACCTTTATTTATTTATTTATTTATTTATATTAAATAAATAAGTACTTTTTTAATAATTCACAATGTATGTACAGGGCCACAATCAATCAATCAATAATTTAATAAAAGTTTTCAATACAAACTAGCATGAGTCAAGCTGCGATACCGTTTTTTTTTTTTTTTTTCTTTTTTTTTGTTGAATATCTGCACGATCGCAAATGTTCAATAAACAACAACTTAAAGAGTAACTTTCAGACACAAAATTCCATTTTGCTCTGTCAGAAAGAAAATAGAACAAACAGCGGAACCGCTGTGTCTCAGGCCCCGTTTACACTAGTGTGTTTTGGTTTTAAAATGCATAACTTTTGCTACAGTTAATCTATAGTTTACACTACTCAGGCGTTTTGGACCCTCGAAAACAGAGACTTTTGAAAACGCTACAGACCCTGTTTGAAAACTCCGGGGTTGCATTTCAGTGTAAACGGACCAAAACGGAGACTTTTGAAAATGATGGCGTGGCTGCCCACATTCGCTCTGCGTATCCTTGACGACCGTGTAAACAATAACATCATGAGCATTGTTGTACCCACTGATCTATAATATATAGATAGATAGTCATATATAGATCAGTGGTTGTACCCATAGATGTATACGTAGATTCCCCATTCGATCGCTCTAAGCACGTAGACGCGTACGCAATCTTAATAATAGGGAATCTACCTATTCATATCTATGGCTGCACCTGCATGAATGGTCACGTGACATGTGTTTTAGGATGTGTAGTTAAACGGAGATCGTTTCTGAAACGCAGCGGAAACGCCAGTGTAGACGAGATCGTTTTCATTCTAAAACTCGGTTTTAACACCAAAATGCACTAGTGTAAACGGGGCCTCAGTGTTTTGTTCCTCAGCGTTACACGGACCAGCAAATTATAAAATCAGGCTTTACAGTCGTTTGCAAAGTTAAAGGAATCAGTTTTTTAACCGAATCGTTTGATTCAACTCACACATTAAGACTGTCACTTGCTGCCACCTACTGGCGGTTGTAGTTTACATATTTAAAAAAGTAGCTTATTTCATTATTGCAATCATTTAATATTTCTACATTACACAGATATGACAATAATTATTATAATCTCTGGCTTTTTTTTTTTTTTTTTTGGCTCATAGTTATTTCAGGGTTTTGATCTCTCAACTTCGAGAACACATTCTGTTGATTATAATGAATATTTAATATTACATTTTAACTTTCACTATAGCCTAGACATGTTACATATTAATTGTATTATTTATGAACCTCAAAGCATATGTTTGTGTATTTTGTGTTACTCCATAATGATGTTCTATTTGAGGGCATTTGTAGTGTAGGTATAGGGCCCAAACATAACCTCAAGCCCAGGGGTCCCCGCCCCACTAAGTCCTGCCCTGCTCGCCGCAATCGCTGATTAAATTGGCTGTGTTTTCTCTGCATTAGTGCTGTTTTGCACTTACTGCATGCCTCCCCTTACATGTTCTCAAGCCCCACACACTCCGCTTACATGCATTCATGTGATTGGTCAAGATAAGAGGTGATCCCGCCTGGGTAGTGTGATTTATATAGTGTCCTTTCTAATCATATATGGGATCATATAATCACCCAGACCCTGATGCTTTTACTCTGAATACCGGCAACATGTCAGAAGTGCAGGTATGCTCAAAAAGGTGCAGGTACTCTAAAGGCTAAATATAGAGAAGTGCCAATACTGCGTACTGGTGCGTACCGGGCCGGCCCACTTCAAGCACTGGTAATTACGGTAAGTACGATATTACGTGAACATACCTTTAGTCTCAAATCTTATTTCAAAGGGGCAGGCAATCCTGCTCCTGGAGGGCAGAGTTTAGTTCCAACCCTAATTAAAAACATCTGAACCAGCTAATCAACGTCTTCAGGCTTACTAGCCCTGCATCCCAATGTTCATATCCATCCTAAATAGTATGTGAGATTAGAATAAGTGTGTCCCAAAGCATAATATGTTGAAAAGAGTTGAAAAAGTCCCTGGATGCTCTACTATTTCAGGAAGATTTGAAGTGTGGATGTGTGCCCACTCTAATGTCTAATATTTCCCACAATCCATTGCGCTTTGACGAAGGATTCGGTTCAGAACTACAAACATGAATAAATGAGTTAAAAACTACAAACATGGTGGATGTGTGCCACTGAAAGTTAAATAGAGAGGTTTAGATAATGGGGTTTGAATTACTAATAATCAACATTTAACCTAGTAAAAAATATTTAATGTTATCTAGGTTATATTTAATCTGCAACAACAAATAGAACATTTAGAAAACATCCATTTGGCAATTAACTTTTAAATGCATCATTACGCAAAAAAAGAAGAACCACGTAAAGAACCATGGCAACTTTTCTCTCCAATATGGTAGGAAGTTAAATGAAATTAAATATGGAGGATGTTAACTGTGACAAGATGATTGACATGGCAATTTATAGTGACAGAGCGGTCAGTTAAAGACGCAATTGTATGAGGTGATAGTATGACCTAAATCTTGCCTACGCTTCTACTACACACTCAAAAGTGTGTACTTTTTCCTCACCAAAAAAGTACATGCTTTAAGGGTGTAGTATAAGTGGGCATATTGGGATGCAATTACAGTCGTGGCCAAAAATATCGGCCCCCTTGGTAAATATGATCAAAAAAGGCTGTGAAAATTCATCTGCATTGTTAATCCTTTTGGTCTTTTATTTAAAAAATTCACACAAATGTATCCTTTCATTGGATAATAAGAATTTAAAAAGGGGGGAAATATCATTATGAAATAAATGTTTTTCTCTAATACACATTGGCCACAATTAATGCCCTCCTTTTATTCAATACTTTTTGAAACCTCCATTTGCCAGTTTAACAGGACTAAATTTTCTCCTATAATGCCTGATGAGGTTAGAGAACACCCGACAAAAGATCAGAGACCATTCCTTCATCCAGAATCACTCCAGACCCTTTAGATTCCCAGCTCCATGATGGTGCTTCTCCTCTTCAGTTCACTCCTCTCATTTTCCATAGGGTTCAGGTCAGAGGACTGGAATGGGTATAGCAGAAGCTTGGTTTTGAGCTCAGTGACCCATTTCTGTGCTGTTTTTGAGGTTTGTGTTTGGGTTATTGTACGGTTGGAAGATCCAAACATGGCCCATTATAAGAGTTCTAACAGAGTCAGTCACTTACTGATTTTTTATCTGTTGGTATTTGATAGAATTCATGATGCCATGTATCTAAACAAGATGTCCAGGACCTTCAGCAGAAATATAGGCCCACAACATCAAAAATACAGCAGTATATTTCATTGTACACATGGGGTACTTTTTTTCTCTGTGTTCACCAAACCAATCTTAAGTGTTTGCTGCTAGAAAAGATCATTTTTTTTGTTTCATCTGATCATAGAACTTAGAAGCCATTCCCATTTAAAGTTCCAGTCATGGCTGAAAACTGAATATGCTTTAGTTTGTTTTTGAATGGGCTAGAATTTTTCTTGTAACCCTCCCAAACAACATGTGTTGATGTAGGTTCTGTTTGACAATTTTTTTAAAGGTTTTCTGAACCAGAGACTCAACTATTTTCTGCAATTCTCCAGCTGTGATCCTTGGAGAGTCTTTAGCTACTCCCCTTTAACTCCCCTTCTCACTGCACATTAGGACGATATAGACACACATCCTCTTCCAGGCAGTTTTGTAACATTTTCTGTTGGTTGGAAATTGTTAATTATTGCCCTGGTGGTGGAAATGGGAATTTTCCCTGCTCTAGCTCTTTTCTTAAAGCCACTTCACCAATTTGTGAAGCTCAATTATCTTTTCCTGCACATCAGAAATATATTCTTTGGTTTTTCTCATTGTGATGGATGATTAAGGGAATTTGGGCTTTGTTTTCCATCCTCTTTATATTTCTGTGAAACAGGAAGCCAGAGCTGGATGATTTCATGTTTATAATCATGCAGGAGTGCTCAAAATTGTGAATATGAATGGGAATATACTTCAGAGATATTTTACTGATAAGAATTTATAGGGGTGCCAATAATTGTGACCAACGAGTATTTGAGAAAAACATTCATTTCATAATGATATTTCCCCTCCGTTTTAAATTCTTATTATCCAATGAAAGGATACATTTTTGTGAATTTTTTAAATAAAAGACCAAAAGGATTAACAATGCAGATGAATTTTCATAGCCTTTTTTGATCATATTTACCAAGGGGGCCAATATTTTTGGCCACGACTGTATGTGGTCAATTATGTAAAGATGGGGTCACTTCAACCTTGAATTCCAGATATAGATTAATTCAGTTTAATTTTCCATCCAGATTGCATAAATTTAATAATAGTATCTCAACCATTGCTTCAGATGTGGTACAGAAGCAGGAACATTTTTACATTTTACCTGGTTGTGTCCGGAAGTGATGGTGTTTTGGGTGCACATATGTAACATTATATTTATAATTTTCCAGTGGACCCAGAGGTGTGTTTACCAGTGATGAAGTCAAGCGATTAAGCTGACTGAAATGTTGTTAATAATAGCTAAGAAATGTATTGCTTTGAAATGGAAAGCAAACACTGAGGTGCTGATTGGATTGTGGTTGTCGGTGTGCAACTGTACCATTAGAAAAGATTACATATTCTATGAGGGGCAGGAGTGAATTATTTTATAAAGTCTTGGACCCCTTTTTGAATGATATAAAAACAGTACCACATGATTTGATTTGATAAGTGCTGATTTTTAAACTGTCATATTTTATTTGTTAAACATGTTACACCTGTGATATTTATATTGTATCCCTTTCTTTGTTTTTTATTTTTTTATGTATCTTATTTATTTATTATTTCTCATTTGTGTTTTGTCTGTTGTTCGTTATTATGTCTGAAAAAAGCAAAATAACATTTTCCAAAAAAAAAAAAAAAAGACAACTTTTGATTGTAGTAAAACAATGATGCCCATGAGATGAATTTGCATATTATTACATGCTACCATGTAAGCATTTTCTCATGGCCACAATTCAGGGTCCAATTCATAGCTCTCAGTTCATACAGGACCAGGTCAGATGTGGCCAAGAATAATATATATTTTTTTAGTTAAAAAGAATATCTTATATCAGTGGAACAGTCATAGGGCATGGCTTGCTGATGCTCTGTCTTGGCCTAAATTCCACCTCATGCAGCCCCCTCAGTAATCAGGGTTTAAATGCTTTCAATTATGATGTCATTTCCTGTATCTCTTCAAGCGTGGGTTGTTTCTCTGTGTCCTGAAGTTTTTTTTCTTTTTTTTTTTCCTGTGAAAACAAAGGTCAGTGAATACCCTATCCTCCTACTACTAATCAGATAAAGCAAAATCATAAAAAAGCTAAATTTAATGCTTCAGTATGAATAAGATCACTGCCACTGAATGATACCAGGAGTCCATCTGAATCTGAAACAGACATATTTTCTGTAAATTGCATGCCATTGATGGTTATAGACATCAGAAAAGACCAAAGTTTTTCACAATATGATTGTATTAAAAGCATTGAATTTGAGCCGGTTTTAGAAATGACAGGGATTAAAACGGCTCTCTGCCCACACATGAATTACAGTGTCAATGCAGCACTTTCGGAAACAAATGTTATCAGTCATCAAAATGATGGAATGAAAGATTTTGAGAGTCAGTGGTAAAACAAACCAATAACACCAGATGTTCCTTTATGATAATGTTAGAGCAAGGACAAGAACAACTAATTGATTCACTCCAAATACCTTGTATATTTTTAGCCTGATATCTCCAAAATGTGCTTACTAAAGCAACATAAATGTAGTCTATTTAATTTGTGTGGTATTCTCAAAGTCTTCTCTACCCATGGAATAACTTTGTGTGCTCAAGACTGAAATGTATTTGCTGGGAATCTTTTACTAGGCCTACTTCTCCCAATTGCACATCTTTATTTTTTACTCTTTATTAAATGTCATTTTGCTCATTTGAGTGCCATTAAATGATATATTGTCAACAGCCAAATTCCCTCAAAATGACCACCTACACAGTTTTGTATAATATTCCAAATGAGGAAATTATTATAATGTAACCAAATATATTTTGTAAGGAACAATCAAGAAAATAACTACTTTACCTCTTGAGTATTTGTTCATTCATTGTGTTACAGATGCAATGAGCAAATCGTTCATGAATGACCTATTACTAGTGCCTAATTAAAATGTGTTGTTATCAGTTGTGTAAGCCATTTTTCTTCTTTTGTGTCCCACAGAAGAAAGCAAGTTATACAGGTTTGGACAACATGACTAATGATGACCAAATTAATCTATTTCTAAGAGAGAGATCTAGAGATCAGAAGACTAAAATTTCCCTGTACTTTCCTTTTTCAGAGTGTACCTCAGGGTTCTGTCATTGGTCCTCTACATTTTATCATCTACCTGCTGTCTCTGTCAATCATAGTCACTATGCCACTGATTCTCTTATACTCATGAAAGTTTCTCACAAATAGACCCTGCTAATGGACCACAAAAGTTTATTTCCTAAAACATTTCCTTCTATGACTGTTAACAGACTTTAGTACATTCAAAACAACAGTCCCAGTCCACTCTTCTCCCAGAGGCCAAATAAATAAATTCATAATATCACCAGGGTCTATCTACGTGCAGAATAATTCAACTTTCTGAAAATATATAAGATTTATATGAGTTTAAATTGTTAGTCAAAAGTAAACACATTTTTACTGAAAATGAACAAAATACATATTTTTCCAATATTGCCGTGTATATAATGAGACAACAGCAGAGTTTAATGTAAACAGACAGGTTATGGACATGGATAAAGATGGCGACTTGAAGCCTCAATGTATTCAAGCCGGTCGTCAGTCATGGTGTTTTAATCTAGGACGTTTTTGTGTGGCTGAGTCATTATGGCCCTAAGATGGTTTGTTTACAGGGGAAAGCAGAGGAAGTCACAGCTATGTAAGCAGTGGCTTTCATGGAACATGATTATTTTTTTTCTTCACTCACTCTCTGTAAAGATGCACACTTGAAAAGGATCCCTCCGTCTTTGGCACATAGGGGAAGCCCACATCTTTCACGGGGGCTGTAGGTGTTGGGAACCGGTCTGTCTTTCCAAAAACGAGTGGGTGTTTTTTTTAGTTCAGTGATAACTTACTGATGGTGCCGATGGTGGTGGAGGGGGCTGTTACACTATCGCTCCCCTCTGAAACATCATTCTCGGGCCATGCAGTGATCGGGACTCCCCCATCTGAGTCAGTTAAGGCCTGTGGTCCATTTATGTACCTGCACCTGAAACCTGATGAAGCCCAGATGTCCTCCATGAGACTTCTGTGCCTGCAAATGCTTGCACATGCAGCGGAAGGTTTCTGTATTGTTTTACAGTACATTACATATGCTGTTTTATGCCGGTGTGTGTGGGTTGTCCTGTCACACTTTATACACATGCTCAAGTCAGGCAAACCTACATGTAGGGCTAGTCAATATGCTTATCTGTATGCTATGAAGGTCAAGTTGTAGGTTCATAAATTTGACATCAACATGGATAAATTTATGTGAGTTTACATCGCCCTGGTCACACTTTTTTGCATAATTTGATAAAACAAGCCATGATTAAAATCAGCATGATTGAAAATGGAGTACATTTAAAAAACGTATGTGTATGACAAGTGATATTTAACTTGATTTTATTTGTTTTCATCAGACATCGGCACTTTATTGGCAATTTAGTCTCCCTGGTAAACAAGGGGGGACTTCACATATGACTCAAACAATAGGAATAATATATTTTATTTTCTTCCCAGTTTTCTTTTATCTTTGTAAAACGATTATAGATCTACAACCATTTTATAGGTGTTTTTTTTTTAGCCCATTTGCTGTAAACTTTAAAAAGGTGTTTAAGTCTGGTAAATGTTTGTGTTTGTTAAATAACAGCTCTCCCAGTTTCCCTGCACACGTGTGTATGAGAGATAGATGCTGGCCTTGTGGCATCTCCCTCCTGCGGCACAGTCATTTGAAGAGCTCGTAAATATGAGAGCCCATCGCAGATGATATCATAGATAACCTTCAGGGGACTTCACTGACATTCGAGATAGGCCAGGGTGAGTGTTCTCAAAGACAACAGAAAAAGGAAGGAAATGTTTTGAGATCAGATGAGGTCATGTTTCTGTATAGACTTTGAATGATAGGCAACTTTCACTTAGATAAAACATCTAATAACAAAAAAATCCTTTCCGTTCAAAACAGGCTTGTTTGTAATCATGTAAAGGGGAAAAGTTTTAGATGTATGCAGTAAAAGCATGTAGTTCAAAGCCTTAAATCCTGGTATTGTGTAGCATGTCAATTGTCAGGCTAAACAAATACAATGCCCTATGGGATGGAACAGAGGATTTGGTAACTGAACTTGTGTCACAACAAGGATACAATGTTTTATCCACTTGTTTTGACAGGAATATTTTATTTATTCAGTTGGCCTATATCAGTCATCTCTAATATGTAGTAGATGGGGAAGATGCCCCTTAAGAGCAATGTGGATTTATTTTAAATTGTAACATATTTAGATGTAAGTTTAGCATGTGCATGATGATGTGATAAATGTTAATTAAATAAGAGAAATAAATTGAAACATTTAGTTCTTATAGCACAAAATGTAAAATTATTCAAAGATTATGCTACCCTACTACCGCTAAACTATTATAGAATGTGGGTGCTTCTCCAACAAAAGGATGAATCCTAAGTGAGTATGTGCCCTTCCGAGTCCAGTCCTTCTGAGGCTTCAAGGCTAGAGTCCTTCTCAGCATTTAATGTTAGAATGAGACAGAGAGTGCTTCTGCCACCTCAGTCATGGCACAAAAATTATATTAGAATTTGAAAAATAATTAATATTGAAAAAAACTAATATTAACTGACTTTCTATTAAACACAACCATCTCCCAGTTGTTTACATTATGCACAATTAGCATTATGTGATTAATTTACAACAAAACAAAAAACAAAACAAAACACACTGCCTCCACTAAAAAATAAATAAATAAATAAAAATTGTTTTGCATAACTGTCAGGGAGTCACAGTCACCTCAGTCACCACCAACAACGCTCACCAGATCCAAATCACCTGATTATTGATTGTCACTACCAGTCACCGCTCATCAATCTCCCTATATCCTTGTACTCTCCCCGCAGTCACACTGTCTGGTCTCAAAGTTGCTATGCTAACTTACCTGACTCTTACCTGTTTATACTTACTTACTTACAAGTTCCCCCGACCATCTGCTCCATGTGCTCCTCAGCTCCTATGCTCCTTCGTTCCCCACAGATTTCTTGCAACAGAAAAAGACTCACATCAGCAGACAGATAAGAACCCGAAACCCTTCCCCTCCTGGAATACTCAACTTGGAACTGTTGTCTTGATTACTCCTGCCCGATCTCTAAATAAACCTGCTGTTGTGTTCACTTACCCCTGTGACTTGTGTGTTTGCTGACAGGAGACCAGACTGAACACATAAGGACCGAAGATGGCACCCCGACGCCCTTCTCCGGCGGACATGGTTGAGAAGCTGGTCAATGCTCTCCGGTCCTCTCTCACTCCTGTCATCACCCCTCAATCTGCCTCTGCCAGTCCCATGGCCACTCCTTCTCCTTACTCAGTTGAGGCGATTGAATGTATTTTTACATTTGAATTATTTTGTTTTACTTCAAGTCTCTCTGTTCATTGAAATGCAGCCTCATAATTTTGCAACAGAGAGGTCAAAGGTAGCCTTCCTAATCTCCCTGCTGTCAGGACACTCACTACTCTGGGCATGCACCACATGGAACTCTCAGAGCACAATAATCAACTCATTTGACGCTTTCAAGGCTCCCTTCAATGAGGTTTTTGGACTTTCCAACGGCTCGCTGTCCATTCCCGATCAGCTCATGGGCCCGCATCAAGGGACTTCTTTGGCAAGTGATTATACTCTTCAGTTCCGCACCCTAGTGGCATTCAGTGGATAGAATGAGGGAGCGCTTCTGACCACCTACCGACAGGTTTGGATCTGCTCATTCGAGCACAAATAGCCATCTACCACGTCACGGTCGGTTTAGAAAACTTTATGCAACAAGCCGTAAGGATCTCTCAGCCTCACCCACTGCCTGTCCTCCAGTGCCAGAGCCCATGCAAGTGGATACTCATCGTCTCACATGCGTGGAGCGTGCATGACATCTGTCATCTGGTCTCTGCCTATATTGTGGTTCATCGGGGCATTTCATTAAGACCTGCTCCTCTCACCCCCCACGCCCAGTGGTGAGTACTCTCCAAATTGAGCCAGATGTTTCTATCTTACCATTGCTGACAGTTCAACTACTCACCCCACATCATTTCCGTTTCAGTACCCGCCCTTCATCTCCCAAGCCCTCCTAAGATGTCTTAACCTGCTCCGGAGGAGACAAGCCCAGGAACTGAGGATCGAGGCCATCCAAGGAAAACTGCTAGGGCATGGGCGGGTCAAATTTTCCCCGGTGATCCTTCAAATGGGACGTTTCCATCACAAGGTGATCTCATTCGTGGTACTGTAGGGACCCACCATGGACATCATCCTGGGACACCCCTGGCTCTCCCAACACTCTCCCGAAGTCAGATGGGATTCCAGTGAGATTCTCAGATGGAGTGATACATGCTCCCTGTACTGTCTTTCCAACATTCCTGTACACCTTGTCAAAGTTCCCAGTCACCAAGTAAACCTCACCCTCATGGAATGTGGGATTGTGCCATTGACCTGCTGCCTGCAGCTACACTCCCCAAGGGTAGTGTGTACCTGCTGTCCATCCCGGAGCGCAAGGCCATGGAGGACTACATCAAGGAGGCTCTCCAACAACAGTTCATATGCCCTTCCAAATCACCTGCCACCTCCTGCTTCTTCCTTGTGGCTCAAAAAGGACGGAGGCTTGCGGCCCTGCATTGACTACCGAACAATCAACTCTCAAACTGTCATGTTGCCGTACCCATTTCCCCTGGTCCCAGCTGCCCTTGAGGAACTCTGTGGAGCTTGCATATTCACCAAGTTAGACCTGCAGAATGCATATAACTTTAGGTAACTAATGAGCCCATAATTGCAACAAATTTTAAATAAATAACAACATTAGA
Source organism: Cyprinus carpio (assembly GCF_018340385.1). Taxonomy (NCBI): domain Eukaryota; kingdom Metazoa; phylum Chordata; class Actinopteri; order Cypriniformes; family Cyprinidae; genus Cyprinus; species Cyprinus carpio. The sequence goes on from NC_056616.1 coordinate 8,985,486, forward strand.
AACAACATGTCCATATCATGTCATTTTGCATTTAACATGTCAGGAATTTCCAAACAATGTTTCAGTTCAGTGACTGCAATGATCTGCAATTAGTTTCAGAAAACATTTCCTCTATTTAAACATTTGCAGTGATAAAAGCTGTGATTCATCAAGTTTCAGTATTCATAATTACTTAATTATATCTCATGAGAAACACACCGGAATTGATCATAGTTTCAGCCTACCTGGTTATAAATAGCGCAACAAAAGCTGGGCAAAACACAACTGACGAGAAGACCTCAAACAACAGGACAGACTATGGCTGCAGAAACATGTTCCACAATAACATGAATTGATCAGCAGAATGTGTAATAGCTTGAATGGGTGTAGTTTATCTCCGGCAGTGAAAAACACGTTGAACCAGTTTTTCATTTTCCATAAACATTTAGAGATAATAAATATCTATTGCCTCACACACTTCAAGGAGAGGTGATCTTTAGGTTTAGGTGTCAGTTCCAGTCACAAAAAAGGAGAGAGGTTCAGACAAATGGTTTGGAACAGAAATAACTGTTGCAAAAATGTTGCACAACAGATATTATTAAGTAGCATACCATCATTTATTTTTCCTGCAAATGTAAATGATTATATTTTTTTTATTATCTCCCATTAGTCAGTTACTATTAAAAAAAAAAAATCTATTCTTGTGTAAATTTTATAAGGAATGTATGATGTCTGTTTGATAGGCTGGGCGTGAACAAACAGAGACTCACTTGCAGTTATGACAAACTGTGATGACAAAATCGCTTTTGAAAATTAGAAATTTGCAAATTATGTGCTGGTGAAAAAAAATCTCTCAATGATTTAAGTATAAGCACTCAAGTTTTAGCACATGAGATGGGCGACGTTAAAAGTGAGCTTATTGCGGCCTTTTATCTCACAATTCTGACAGTTGTTTACTTGCAATTGAAACTAATTTGGTCATGCAGTTTGGATTTTTTTCATCTTAAAATTGCAAGTTAACGAGAAGAAATTCAGAATTGTGAGATATAAACTCAGAATTGGGACAACAAAAGTCTGAATTGTGACATAAAGGGCAAAAAACAAGCTTCTAGAGGTGTCTGGCTCATCCATTTTTCAAATGCGTCTTTTATCATGCAAACACATTTTTCGCTACTTAAGTGACATTGCTGTTGGTTGTTCGTGTTGCTTTGCAACATATTCAACTAATCCATAATGAAATTATCACCCGACAGTGGCCTGTGATACTATGAAATTCACCAGCTAAATCAGAACCATTTACCTGCATTTGGCCCTTGGCATGTATGCTAAAAGTGAAGTCAGGCTATACATTAGGGTTTATCAGTGCACTAAATGTAGTAATTATTTTAACCACAAATTGACGTGGCACCTTAAGTTTTACTGAGAATAACAAAACAATTAGGCTAATTCTGCCTCAAGGAGGATTAGTCCACCTACATAGTAGACCTTTTTCACAGACTGTGATGACACATTTCAACTGTCATTAGCATCGTAAATACTTTAATTTAATTGTACATATGTTTTTATCACTATACTTTGTATTATTTTACTTTTGCATCAAATTACAATAAAAAATGAAGTTAACGCTATGGTGAGGGGGTTTCTAATACAGCGGTTGTGGGAGTGACTGTAAATGTGACATTGTTCACTCTTCTCACTGCCGCTATTAATCACTTGTTTTTTTAGTGTTTTTGATGGTGTTATTATTTTTTGTGTTACTTTTTTTTTTGCTGTTTTAGATATTTAGACAGTTTTAATATATATATATATATTTGATGTAATGTCCCGTTTACCACAATAGAATATATTTTATATATATATATATATATATATATATATACTATATATATACTATTATATATATAATATATAGTTATTCCCTATCTGTGATGACTTCTGCTTCTGAGAAACACGGAAAAAGAGTACATAACCAAAAGGTTCACTTCGAAAAATTAAACAAAGTGCTGCTGATAAGTTTTAAGTTTGGAGTTTGAAAAAAAATAAATAAATAAAAACTGTGCAAACAGAAGGAGAATCTACATTGTGAAATATCTTGTTTAGCATAGATTTTGTTCAAGCCAAAAACTTACTGAAGGGGGGGAAAAAAAGTTTTGGCAGGATATGAGAAGGTCATTCAGAGTGGTTCAGCACTCAAAGTTGTGTGGAGTCGCGATAAAAATCATGCTAAAGCAGGTTGCACCAGAGTTATGCCTTTGACGATCTAGTGAGAGATATGATAACGAATGTCTACCACAGTGAAGCATGAAGGTAGATATATCATGATCTTGGGAGCCTTCTCACCTGCTGGTACTGATGAGTTGCTTTGGAGTAGAGAAAATTGCAGAATGGCTTGCAGAACTGGAAAGTCCAAAGTGGAATGATCTGAGATGTGGCTTGAAAACAAAACCCATCATGCATATTTTGGCTTGGCCAGATTTGAACCCTAACCTTAACCATGGGGGACATTTTTCAAGTACTCAAGTGTATATACTGTAGCATCTGCTTAGGATCATGTACGATCGATTGGGTTTTATGGCTTAGAGATTCCTTTTAGTCTTTTGATATTTGCATATACATTACAGACCTCGCCCCTTAGTCTACAGTTATATGGGTGGTAAATGGCCAATGTTTACCCCCATTATCAGAAAGATGCTGAACAGATCAACTCTCTGGTCTCCCCATCTGACTTCAAACACATTCCAAGAGAACTAAATGACCCTCGGTATCAGGCACCAATGGCCTGGCTGACCAGCAAACTACAACATTCTCACAATACACAACACACACACATAAAGACTTTTTCTTATATGCATGTGTTGTTTGTATGTTTGCCTAGTTTATTAGCCTAGTTACCACTCTAAATGCTTATATTCAGGTGTATGAATGTATCTCTGGTTTAAGACCTTCTAGATGTTTCGTTCTTGGTATCAAAATTATCTGCTCTTTATTCAACAAACAGTTATGTACACTATGTGACTGTGAAATGCATCATACTATTTGTATCATATTTTGGGTAAAACCGCACCAATCCTCCAGACCAGCAATAAACATGCAACTGGGCCATAAACGGAGACAAAGAAAGTTTCTCCCACTCAAAATTCATGCCTCTGATTGGCCATCCCCCCCCAAAAGGTGGGTGTGGATAGAAACTATCAAAAGTCATTATCTTTGGCTAATCTTGGCTCAGAAACCCTTGCTTTTCGAGACGAACACTATCCAAGACTCCTCAAAACTCTCCTCTTGAGTTTGATTTTCCGGCGGTTTTATCTTCAAAATAACTTTGTCGAACCACTGTGGACTTTCCTATCTTCAGAAGAACCAGAGGAAAATCTCCAGTTTACTTCTAAAAGAACTCATCAAGAACCTCCGTTGTCTACCGCATCAGGACTCTTGTTCAGCAACAATGTTAATTGATGTGAAATACTGCCATTCTTTTGCTCTTCCCTCTTTCTTCCTTACTTTCCTTCATTCTTTATATATACATATATGTGTCTTGCTTGGTTTAGTTATATGTTAGCTAAAGGTTCATTTATTAAATCCCTTATATTCAAAATTGATTTGTATCTGTGTGCTGCTCACAATTCAAAGTCACTGAATGTTGATCTTGCTACATGCCAAGTTAATGCTAGTACTGTATGAAGTAGGAAAGTTATTCTTTCTTGGCCAGTAAAATAATGTTTCCTAGAATTGATAAATGATTATACTGTCGGTGGACGAACAGATTAAATAATTGTAATATTGATTCTGTTACAGTTAATTCTAAGATCTGATCTAAATATTCCTTATTAATTATAACCAATTATAATTAATCATAAATATTTCCTTTTTGAGCTAATTGGCTACAATACATTAACAATTATTTGGGATATGCCTAAATATGTATTTAATTCAAAACAAAATGAAGTGAGCGAATTCAGACACTGATGTGTACAGCATGCATTGCTGTCGCAGAACTTTGGAAAATAATATTGACCCCAACAATTATAATGACTTTTTATTGTAATTATACATAGCTCTGTGCTAGCTTTGTAGTTGTATCCAAGTTATATTAATACTATAAACATAGTATACTGTATTAATACTATATCTTGATTTGTCATTTTAAATTGGTGTTTTTAACTGACGTGATCTGACTCATCATAACGCTGAATCTGCCATGTTTGTCTGACAAGCAAACCAGACTGCAGAGTAGATTAACGTTGGTGGACTTGAACTTGAAAATGGTGTGACGTCTTTCCGTGGTTGAAACAAGATACTTTCTGATGTTCATTCATGTATATTTTATGCTGTAACTAGTAAAGCAGAAGAGATGATCGGTTCACATGCCGCCAGCTGAGGAAATTCAACCTGCCACAGGAGCTGCTGAAACAGTTCTACTCTGTCATCACTGAATCCGTCCTCTGCACTTCAATAAGCTCAGCTACCAAATCTGACCTCAGAAGACTGCTGAGTGAATCACTGGTACAACTCTCCCCTCACTCCAAGAACTGTACTCATCCAGAGTGAGCAAAAGGGCTGGCTCTGGACCCCTCACATCCAGCACACTACCTCTTTGATCTGTTGCCATCTGGTCAAGACTACAGAGCTCTGAGCACCAGAACGGCCAGACAAAGGAACATCATACCTGTACATACATAATTGTCTATTTTGTATATTTTGCCCCCACAACCTTAGTTCTCTTTTGAATCCCCATCTGCAATAATGTGAAAAAAGCACATAAATGCCAGAATGTAAAATGAGTTATTTTATGCTTTTAGATATTGTTTCATTTTCATACTTTTCAAAAAAATTGGTGTATATTTTCTAGTACAACTGCACTGTGCTCATAGCCAACTTGTGCATTAAACTACAAATAAAAAATTACATATCATCTTGCGCCCTATTATTTGTGATGACAAATTGCAGAATATTTCAGTACATGCATTTGAGAGACATTCTTAAATGTGATGCATGTATACATGCATGCACAGTTTTGCAGCTTTAATCGCAGTTCTCGTAATTTCATGACGTAACTGAAAATGCATCCTCGTAGTTTCTTGTGCGGGTTATATTTGATGAAGTGATATATCGTGTGCCTCATATTCGCATACAGTTAAAGAGCATGCACTGTGAGCACAATAAAACGTCTGACAGAACAGGAAATTTTGTTTTACTGACATAACAACGTCTCACCAGACCGCAGTTCACTGTTGTTCTACTGAAGCTCAGGGCTGCGTTATCCTAATGGGCAACATGGGCTGCAGTCCAGGGCCCCGAACACTAGGGGGCCCCCCCGAGACAATTTTATTTGAAAGTAATGTGACATACTGCCAAGTATGGTGACCCATACTCAGAATTCGTGCTCTGCATTTAACCCATCCAAAGTGTACACACACAGCAGTGAACACACATCGTGAACACACACACAGAGCAGTGGGCAGACATTTATGCTGTGACGCCCGGGGAGCAGTTGGGGGTTCAGTGCCTTGCTCAAGGGCACCTCAATCGTGGTATTGCTGGCCCGAGACTCGAACCCACAACCTTAGGGTTAGAAGTCAAACTCTCTAACCACTAGGCCACGACTTCCCCAAACATTAACCAGCCTGGATTTGAACCCACAACCTTACAGGTTCAGAACCAGCGGCTTAGCCGATTGCGCCACTAAATCACAGCAGTCGATGCACAATTTTGCATCTTAAATAACGTTGCCAACCATTCCGTATAATAATACAGAATTGTCCTGTATTTAAGGCATCAAAGAAGCGCTCCGTATGAAAGCTATAGGGAACGCAGTTTGTCCTGTGTTTGCAGGCATATGCAGAATGAACTCCATAGAAATAACAAATTAATTATTCTTTTTTAAAAATCATTGTTTAAATTGCAAACATAGCCACTCCAGGGAAGGTTTGATTTCTGCATATCAGATTAGTTCTGATATTAAGAACCAACATGACTGTACAAAATGTAGTTCAACACTGTTCTATGCATCAGTAATTTAAGAAAGTGACACATTTATTTATTTAGATTTTCATTTACAACAGAACAGTATTTGCATTAACATTTTTTTAACAAAAATATGACTTAACTGAGTATTTTATAACTTCATTTACTCTTTTATTTACCTTTTATATTTTTAGCAAGGAGTTGATTGTTTCTTGTTCCTTATTGAACAATAAAATGGTGTTAAAATAACTATTGAATACTGTTAATGACACTTTCCTATTTGCTTCAGAAAAACAAAAAATTAAGTAGATTTAATTTTTTTCATATTGATATTTTTCTGAAAGGAAGGATCTGGTGGTGAAATCGGTTTGTCATTTGCTTTTTTTTAAGCAACCAAAGATTTTTATTTATTTATTTTCAGTATGTGGTCATAATGAGCCCTTCTCTACTTTTGCTAAACCATAATGAAGGCTAATTCTGGTATAACAAATTTTCCTACTCATAATCACATTAAAATTTTAAGCAACAAATCACTTTCCTTGATAAAATTATTGTTTTGATGTTATAGTTTAATAGACCAAATGCGAACATGATCACAAATGATCATTATGAACTTGAAGATTTTCAATAGATACATTGAAAAGTGTTTTTTTTTGAGTTTTCGTGCTAATTTTTGTCTTTATATGAAGATTCCTTTGCTTAAGGTCAATCCAGAATCCATTACAGTTCAGTGTCGATCTAATAAATTTAGATGCAGCCTTGGTGAGCATAAGAGATTCTTTCAAAAACATTTATTTCTTTAAATGACCCTATGTAACAGGCAGCATTCCTAGTAGGATAACTTTATTATTCACAATTTTCACTGAATTTGCAAGTAGGCTAGCTGCTCTGAAGTGACTTGGAACTCTGCGACAGCAGGTTGTACATATAAAGACCAAAGGGATGGACCTTTCAGCCACTGAAAGAAACGTTGGTTGTTCCAAATCTCTGTCTTCTAGAATATTGCAGCTTTACACACACTAAGGTGGAATCGGTTCAACACTGAAGCTGTAATTGCTCACCTGTTTAGTGCTGAACAGAGTAAGGATCTGCCTCAGTATACACTGTCTGGCTGTTTAAGAGAATTTGGACTGAAAACCCAAATCTCATTAACAGAAAGAATCAAAATGCTAGACTAACCTTTGCTGAGGATCATGTTGTGTGGATAGAGGAGAACTGGTCCAAAGTTTGCTTCAGTGATGCAAGCAAATTTAATTTATTTGGATCCAATCGGAAACAGTATGTTCAGGGCCAACCTGGGGAAAGACTGAACCCAAAGTTTGTGAAGAAGTCAGTGTGGATGTTTGTTAGGTTTAAAATGAATGAATATTTGTACGTTTGTTTTGTATATTTGTTTTGTAATATTATTAAAAAATAATAATATTAATAAAATAAAAAAGTTGCAATTAGTTTTAACAAGTTAAAGGAATCATGAACTGCCTTTTGTATTATTTTGTATTGTTCTAAGACTCAAACTCAATTCCTGGAGGGCCACAGCAGTTTTGCTCCAACCCTATTCAAACATACCTGATCCAGCTAATCAAGGTCTTCAGGATTACTAGAAACTTCCAAACAGGTGTGAGTTGGAGCTGGTTGGAGCTAAACTCTGCAGAGATGTCGCCTTTCAGGAATTGAGTTTGAGACCACTGTTCTAAGAGGTCCCCGTATAATGTTATCAAGACCTTCACAGATGGACGCTGCTGTGATTTAGGTTTAAATCGCATAAATACTGAGTCAGTGCATATCAAACGATCTGTAATAACAGACAAAGCAATAGTAATCATGTAGTAACAGTAAACAGTTACTCACACTTGTGTTGCATCATTACTGTTGGATCCAATGTAGCTGGCACAGCACCGACTTTTAGTTTCAATCTTTTTGAAAATCCCGCATTGAATTGTGCCTTGTTTGTAAACTAATCTGTGGTAAAATTAAGTGAACAAAGGAATAAGTTCTTACAGATGCTGTTTGGAACCTCATTAAAAATAAAGTTATCCACTCTTTCCTAATGTTGGGATCAAAAGGAAGGCAATGCAAAGTTTTTTTTCCACAACTTGTCTTTTGAGCATCTTTATCGCTTGCTTTCTGCGTAGACCTGCGCATTCACCTCTCTTGTAAACACTAAATGTGTGAATTGTGGGCGGGGCTAAACAGGCAGCGATGTAGAAGCAGGCATTGATCTTCTTCTGCTTGATTTTGGTAGGCAAGATCTGCTATGCTGCTGCTAATGCTGTAGAACAAAAACAATAATTAGCTCAGCTTTGTCAAAAATAACAAAGGATGGATGCTGCAAGAAATGTAGAACCCCCATAGCAGATCTCTACAGGTGGTGCTGAGGAGAAGGAGGGGTAAGATACAATATCTACTCCTGACTGGCTGGTGCTACGGTGTTGATTAAACAAATTAGCGATTAGTTAGAGTTTCATGCCTGAACTATATATTTCTGAAACTTACAGGATATTTTTATAATATAACGACCTCTTATGTCAAACGATCAAGTTAATTTTGATTTCTCCATTCTTGACCCCTTTGAAGTCAAGCATGAACATTTACTTTAAGTTGAAACACATTATTACTTATTTTAATGTTGAATTTTAAATGATTTTAAAAGGATAACTACTTGCAGAAGTCAGTTTTACAGTGAAGTTTTAATAAAATTCAAGTGCTGATGACCGTTTTAAGTTATGACAGTTTTAAGCTTTGTATTTCTGCTTAAATCCAAGTTGAACACAATCACTGACACCCTATTTTTCAATACTTTTGGAAATCTACATTTGCCAAAATAACAGCTCTGAGTTTTCTGATGAGTGTCTGATGAGGTTAGAGAACACCTGACAAGAGGTCAGAGACCATTCCTTCATCCAGAACCACTCAAGACCCTTCAGATTCCCAGCTCTATGTTGGTGATTCTTCTCTTCAGTTCACCCCACTCATTTTCTATAGGGTTCAGCTCAGAGGACTGGAATAGCCATGGCAGAAGCTTGGTTTTGTGCCCAGTGAACCCTTTTTTTTTTGTGCCGGATTTGAGGTTTGTTTTTGGATTATTGTCCTGTCGGAAGATCCAAACATGGCCCATTATAAGAGTTTTAGCAGAAATCTAGCATTTTCTCTGTTGTTATTTGATATATTTCATGATGCCATGCATCTGAACAAGATGTCCAAAAGGCAAAAAAGTCCAAGTCTGCTTTATTGTCAATTCTGCCACATGTTCAGCACATACATACAGATAATTGAAATTGTGTTATTCTCTGACCCTTGGTGCATACAGTTAACACTTCAAATTAACAGTAGACAGAATACAGATAAACAGTTTAAATTTATATAAAATACAAACTATACAAATTTGGTGGTTGTAGCTTTGAAGCATGTGGGGACAACAAGTGAGGTAAGCACTAGCTAACGGTTTGGTGAGGTTTTGTTGTAGATTTTGTGTTGTAAGAAGTGTTTACTAGGTATATTAAAACATATCTGGGCCAGTTTTGGCAAAGATATGGCACAGTGAGCACTGGCTAATGTGGCTATGAACCTAAAGTGGCCCTTAAATGATGCCACAAATGTGGCCCAGTTATCCTAAACTGTATCTGGGCCAGTTTTAGCAAAGATATGGAATGGCAAGCACTGTCTTATGTGGCTGTGAGCTTAAAATAGCCCTTATATAATGCAACAAATGTTGTCCGGGTATATTAAAACCTATCTGGGCAGTTTTGACAAAGATATGGCACAGTGAGCATTGGCTAATGTGGCTGTGAGCCTAAAGGGGCCCGCATATGATGCCGCAAATGTGGCCCAGTTATTTTCAAACATATTTGGGCCAATTTTGGCAAAGATATGACACAGTAAGCACTGGCTAATGTGGTTGTGAGCCTAAAGTGGCCCACATATGATGCCACAAATGTGGTCCAGTTATCCTAAAACATATCTGGACCAGTTTTGGCAAAGAAATGGCGCAATGAGCAGTGGCTAATGTGGCTGTGAGCCTAAAGTGGCCTGCATATAAAATTACAAATTGCCTAAATAGTTAACAACAATTTGGGCCACTTTTGGCAAATATGGGGCACAATCAGCATCGGCTAATCAGTGTGTAAGCCAAACTTGTGCCACATTTGACATGGCAAATATGCCACATATATTATAAAACAGATGATGGCCACTTCTGGTTTGGATGTAGCACTTGACACTGGCTAATTGAAATGGAAGTTTGAAATTGTAAATATGACCTAACAGAATTTGGCTGCTTTTAGTAGGATGCAACACAGTTAACTGATGCAGGACGATCTGGATATGAGTCTTAAGAAGGCTACATACCCAGCAATTAATTTTTTTTTTAAACATGCTTTTAATGGTGTTTTTTTATATGTGTACTGTGCAGCATAAAAACAGATGTGCACTATAATGATAGCTCTTGTAGTCAAGATTTCTGTTCATTTGGACTTTGTTTTTCCTTGTTGTGTTGCTTGTATTATTCTGTTCAGGTGTGCCTAGTTAATTATCCTTGTTTGGTCTGAGTACTTATGTTCACTTTGAGTTTGTCTGGTCTTGCGTCTACATGTCTTGAATGTTGCTGTTCTACATTGTGTTTGGATTTACCCTTGTTGGATTAAAGACTTATGATATATAACCTTTCATCTTCGTTGTGTGCCCTTTAACACAGCATAGCTGTGGCACTTATAGACTTACTGTGTAGGCAGAGTCTGAGTGAGAAGCATTTAGGTTCAATCTTGTGAAGAACTGTTTTTAAAGTCTTGGGATGTGTCTTTGAATATTTATCTGTGACATTTGAATTGCTGCTTGTGGGATGATTTTAACAAGTAGGACACATTTATTATTTGAACATTTAGGGAGGACATTTTTAAATTTCTCTTTACAATATGTTGAGTATTGTTGATGCATAACTCACTTAAGGCTTAGTGTGGCCCAGATAATGTATATTTATGGTTTAATTGGTTTATTATTTGCTAAAAAGTAGCTGTGCAGTGGATTGCTTGTGGACCACTGCCAAAATGTCACCATTCCATGCAGCATGTGGGCCACATGAGTAATGTGGGGAAAGACCAGGATTAGAATAAAAATCAACTGTGGCCCACATTAGGGACAGTTTTGGTTTATATGGTTGGCTTACAAGCGGCAATGCTAAGCCCCAAATCTGACAAACAGGAGTTGTCCACCCAATTTTCATTATTCTAAACAGTATGTGGGCCGGAGCAAGGTGTTGGATCTGGGTTATGGTTAATTTGATTTATTTATTTGCATGGCTGACATTCGGCCTTCCTATGGCTTGCTTGTGGCCCAAATCTGGCAAACAGGAGTGGTCCACCCAAATGCCATCATTCTACTATGTGGACTGGAGCAAGGTGTTAGATCTGGGCCGGATCTGGGACAGAATTAAAATAAATGTGGCCCAGATTTAGACCAGTTCTTGTTTATTTTATTTACTTATTTTCATGGCCGACATGCAGACTACCTTTGGCTTACTTGAGGCCCAAATTTGCCAAACAGGAGTCGACCACCTAAATGCCATCATTCTTCACAGTATGTGGGCCGGATCTGGACCAGAATTAAAATTAGTGTGGCCCAGATTTGGGCCCGTTCTGCTTTATTCGGTTTATTCATGGCTGACATTGGGCCTTCCTTTGGCTTGCTTGTGGCCCAAATCTGGCAAACAGCAGCGGACCGCCCAAGTGCCATCATTCCACATGGTATATGGTCCAGATGAAAGTGTAAGGTGTGGGCCTGATCTGGCCCTCAGGAATTTTGCTATCTGGGTTCATTGTACACATGTGATGCTTTTTATCCCTGTGTTCACCAAACCCATCCTTTACTCATTGTGACAGATGATTAAAGGAATTTGGCATGTGTATATAGGCCTGTACTGTATAATGTAGGTGCATGTGTGGGATTAGGTAGCCTGTTCTGTTCATTTTATCAATAAACCCCTTCAAGGTGATATTGATATTCATGTTTCAGTGAATGTCAGGAATTATTTGTGATAATTACTTCGAGACTGTATATTATCTCTTACAAAAGAGCATTCTGTGGTCCAACCTGTAATGATGCGTTTTTCATGGCTTTTTTTATTTGCAGTCCAGCAGCACCCTCTACTGATCAAAGAGCTTTATATATTTTTGGCAGTTTTTGGTAATACTCTTGTGGATTGGTTTGTTGAACATATGATTTTTCATTTTTATACGGAAGAAAATGTAAGCCCTTATTTTTATAATGAAGTCAATCGACACACATGGATGCATAATGCAACTATTAAACTTATGTATGTTTGTTTGAAAACTCTGCACATCACTGTCCACCTGGTAATTATACATTATGCCGCTTTTTGAATTTCTTGTCCAGTGTTTTTACAATTCTACATGTCCCACTGTGTTAGACTGCAGGGAAAAATCACTACCACCCAGATGAATGTGATGAATATGAGTATATCCCAGTGTGTTTATGTGGTTGCAAAAATCTGAAACGCATTAAAAAAACAAAAACAAAACAAGACTCTGGAGAAAAAAAAGTTTGTTTTTGAAATTCTCAGAAAGAGATATGATGTAAAATGGACAACAAATATTTTATAAAAAGTGCTATTATTAGGTTATTGTCAAAGAAATCATGAATTACTTTGTAATATATATATATATATATATATGTCAAAGAAATCATGTATATATATATATATATATATATATATATATATATAAAAATTATTTTTATTATATTACTGAAACCTGGATAACATCATCATCAGGTTTTACTCAAACTTTTATTGCAGATGTTCTAATAATATTCAACAGGAGACTGTTCAGAAGTTCTATGAATCTAATCCAAACTGTATTACAGTCAAATGGTGATAAAACACCTTCATAAAGAAATATTTGCACCCACACAATGAAGAAATATATAATGTTTTGTTATACTATTGGCTATCTACAACAATACCTCAAAAGACACTGAGCAAATAAATATAACAAAACAACAGGGTAAAAAAATTACAAACTATTTCCATGCCTTCCACCTTTTTTATGTACGGAAATCACGCTTTCTCCTGGTGTTCTCTCTCACAGATGCACACACACGCACTCGCGCACGTGGACAGAAACATTTTGTCGTCAACGGCCCACAAATTTATCAATAAAATATAGTTTCTCAGTTGAAAAGCTACATGATATTTCTCAGTAGGGAGGTTCTTGAAGCAGTTGAACTTAAAGGGATCATATGATGCTACTAAAAAGAACATTATTTTGTGTATTTGGTGTAATGAAATGTGTTTATGCGGTTTAAGGTTCAAAAAACACATTATTTTCCACATACTGTACATTATTGTTTCTCCTCTATGCCCCGCCTTCTGAAACAAGTCGTTTGCTACAAAGCTCATCGTCTGAAAAGCGAGGTGTGCTCTGATTGGCCAGCTATCCAGTGCATTGTGATTGGCTGAATGCCTCAAGTGTTTAACAGAAATGTTACGCCCCTTGTCATACTGTGATATGTGTCCCGGTCAGAACACCGGCGAGACAAGACAAAAACAATAAAACTAATTACAACCGAGGTATTTGTTGCATCCAGTGGGGACATAATTACAGATTATAATGACTTGTACTGTTTTTTTGTTTTTTTTTTACACGTCGCGCAGCGTAAACATAAAACCATGTCTGCATTTTTGATTGGAGAAACGACAAACAACAAGCGCTACTCTACACCAGCGGTTCTCAATTCCATTCCTCGCGCCCCCCAGCTCTGCATATTTTGCATGTCTCTGTTTGTTAACAAACCTGATTCAGATAATCAGCTCGTTAGAAGTGAGCTCTTTGCATGAACTGTGTCCCCATTGACATGGTCCCTACACAGTGTTCATTGCTCCCTACTCCCTGAGCAGGGGAAATCTGTTGAAGTTTACCTCACTTCGGAACATTCATTCACGGATTTGCCCTGCGCAACATCTTCACACATGGACAAGTGTGACATCATATACTTCTGTAAATAAATACAATACAAATACAAATGCCTTCTTTCTTTGCATGAACATTTGGGCGGCGTTATGCAAATCTTCCCATATTGTGACATGGGGGCGTTTAAACGAGGGGTATAAGGAAGACGTGGACAAGTCTTAACTTTTATAAAGAATATAATTTTGGGTTTGAGACTTTAGTCTTTGCAATTTTACAGATCTTATCTATTCACAAACAGCTTGTAACACTCCAAAGAGAAAGGAAAACTTGAAATCGCATCATATGACCACTTTAAAGATTCTCTATTAGTAGACGCTGCTGCTGAACACTGCTGAGAAACGCACAGATGCAGGTTCTCTCTCTCTCTCTCTCTCTCTCTCTCTCCTGCATATCAATGGCTCAAGCCTCTGTTATTAGCTCTAAAATGTTTTGGAATTTGTAAAGGAAGGTTGGGGATGGGGATGGGGAAACGTATGTATTGAAACAAATCATCTGAACAATATCTTGATGTGTGGTGACTCCTGGCCTTTAAAATTATTACACAAATAACTCTTTGAGTTCTCAAACAAATTAAGAGCTACATTCGATTTTAATTGACTGAACGCAAGCGCTTTTTGCGATAGAAAACACTGTAACATTTCCACTGATTAAGAAATATTTTTGTTTGTAGAAAACGGACAAACGACTGTTCTGTGAGAAGCACAGATAAAAATAAAATAAAAAAATAGACATGGGCCACCCTCCCCCCATTTTACTTTGAAAAGAAAATAACCTGTTTCTGATTTTTTATTTATTTCAATTATTACATTTGATTTCACAATTCCATACGATTTACTTTTTTTTTTTTTTTTTACAAAATGAAATTTAAGACAAATTATAAATTAAATGTGTCCTTTTATTATTGCTTGGACAAAATGCTCCTCATTTCTTAGTGAAATTGAAATATAACACTATAATAATATACTTATATAGCACTTGCATATTATTGCTCTTTTGTTGGTTTTGGTTGCTTCTATTGTCCTCATTTGTAAGTCGCTTTGGATAAAAGTGTCTGCTAAATGACAAAATTTAAATATAATGTAAATTATGGTATCAATTTAATAACTAAATTGAAATTTTAAAACATGCCCCAAATCAAAAAACAAGTAACACAAATAAAATAAATCTCAAAAAAGGCTTTGTCTGTGCTCTTTCCATTTAAAATTAGAGGCAACCACTGCATTTGAATCATGATCTAAACAAAGATGCTGCATACATGCAACATGAGAAGTTTTTAATCTAAATTAGAATGTATAATTTCAAAATTTGAAGCAAAAACAAAATGTTTTGACTTCAGTTTTGTGAAACTATACATAAACATATCTGCATGAAACAGCGGAGAAGCTGAATGAGACACAGATTCAGCACTTAAAGCGTTTCCTTGGATTCTGGTGTAAACAAAGCAGAGCTGCTGTGAAAATTTGGGGCTCATAAAGAGAGTGCATGTGATTAACAGTAAAGCAGTTACACAGAGTGACACAGCCGAGAAACAGAATGAGATGGTAACCAGTGTTAACAAGACAGTTAAACACTACCAAGATGTGTTTGAAGGTGTGGGCTGTCTACCAGGCAAACACAAGATACAGCTGAAAGAAAATCCTCAAGCAGTCATACATCCAGCCAGGAAGGTACCACTTGCCCTCAAGGAAAGGTTGAGATCTGAATTGCAATCTTTGATCGGGAAAGGAATAATAAGAACAGTAGAGGAGCCAACAGAAATAAAAAAATAAAATGTAGAAATAAAAATCGAGTTCTAAGACTTTGCATAGATCCAAGATATTTAAATAAGTGGATCAAAAGAGAGCACTACAAGTTGCCAACCTTATTTCTCTAAATTGGATGCATTGTCAGGTTTCTACCAAAATGTCTTGGATGAAGAAAGTGCTAAGTTGTGTGCTTTTAATACACCCTTCAGGCGGCACTGTTTTCTTCGCTTACCTTTTGGTATCTTTTCGGCACCAGAGGTATTTCACAGAACAGTGCAACAGCTGTTCGATGGTGTGGCAGGTGTGAGAGTATTCCTGGATGACATAATATGGGGAAAAACGCAAAATGAGAATGACAAAAGACTCTGTGAAGAATTAAAACAAGCACAAAAGTCAGGACTGAAACCAAACAGGCAAAAATGTGAATTTGGAGTGACAGAGAGACACTCCAGAGACAAAACTGAGTTACAGAGAGCATTCTTTCTGCCAACACAAAAGCAATGCATAGTTTGCAGGAGAAAAAGAGTGAATGGCAATGGGAGCACCATCATGCATAAGAATGGGAAAAGCTCAGGAACAGCCTCATATTGGAGCCAGTGCTTAAACTTTATGATGCTTATTGTTTATATTAGTACATTTAGCGTAGTATTTAGGGTTAAAATAGGGCTGTGCAAAAAATCGAATGCGATTTTCATGCGCATCTCCTCAGTAAAGGCACTCCTATGATTAGTAGTATATCTCCACCACGTGCGTTCAGATCAGTATTGCCAGGTTTTCAAAACAAAACCTGCCCATTTGCTTCTCAAAACTAGTCCAATCGCTTTTCGTTCCGGGCGATAAAAATACATGTTTTTGGCAGGGTTCCCTTGGTAATATTTACATTTTAGGGGCTAAATATCACGTTATTGGTATTGTGGTCACTTCAGCCCGCGAACATGTGTTGCCAAGTCTGCGGTTGTTTTTCATGTCCGCGGGTTGAAGCAACCCCAATACCAATAACGTGATATTTAGCCCCTAAAATGCAAATTTTACCAAGGAAACCCTGTCAAAAAAACTTATATTTTATCCCCGGGATGCATTTTTTTTTTATCGGGGAACCTCCTGGAAACGCGATTGGGCTAGTTTTGGGCTAGTTTTGAGAAGCAACTGGGCAGGATTTGTTGTGAAAACCTGGCAACCCTGATCTTAACGCATGTGCTGGAGATATACTACTAATTACAGGAGTGTCTTTACTGATGAGATGCGCATGAAAATCGCATTTAATTTTTTGCACAGCCCTAGGTTAAAATAGATAAAATGTTTTTAAATTCCAGTGCAAAGTATCAAATTAGAGACTTTTGTTTGGCCAGAAAAAAAAAATAAATAAATATAATATAATCCTATGTAATGCCATGGTTTAACCACTAGATGCCCGTATGGCTCTTTAATAAATATAGCCTATATTTAGCTCTAAGTTGCTGTAATAGCTTATTTATTTATTTAATGTTTTACCTTGTATATTTAGACATTATCAACCACTAAATTTTTATAAATTTAGATTTTTTTTTAAAAAAAAAAGATTAATTACTCACATCCCAGTATTATAATATGTCATTTATGTAAGAAGACAATATAAGTGAATGTTAAAAAAGACTAGCAAATACGGAATTTAACCAATAAAAAGTAAAAATAACGTTTAAAAATAAACAAGGCAACCAACTGCATTCAGAGAGACTTTCTTGTATTCCTTTAAAGGGCAGTCTTCACTAAAACTCATTCAACTGCCTATAGGGAGAGAAAGGCTAAAAACTAAAAACTTAAAAATATGACAACGAGCATCTGGTAAGGTGTTTCTCCTGTTATCTAAAAGCAAATATAGCATAACTGCCTATTATCTAAAAATAAACATTAACTCGTTTCATAAAATACAATTACTGGCCAGATTTCCAAGAGGTAAACTAATGCGTTAAAATGCCCCAAAATTCTGTAAATTCCTCAACTTTCTGGCGAGTGTGCTTGAGAAACACTGAAATGAATGGGCTTCAGTACTGGAACTATGTTGTTTGGAACTATTGGTTGCTCCATGCACCCTTTTCCAAAACTGCATCATCAGGCTGGCGTGGCCTATTTGTGAATCAGCAAGTCACCAATCATGCACAGTTGGGAAAAAATCCATTTACTTCAAATACCTGTCCTGATCAAATGGGTTTCATGCCAAATACCTTTTATATTCATATACAGTAACTTCAGATACATGTTCTGATCGCAGGTGTTTCATGTAAGATTACATAGTATGACCGTAAATTTAGGTGGAACAGATTCTGGGTCATACCGCTAATATACGAAAAACATTAAGCTTTATATTCTAATCTCTAAACACATGGGGACAACACTTTGGCCTGAGATGTCCTTCCGTTATTCCGTGGGTGGCACGCTAATGCTGACTGACACACTCAAAGTAATGTTACTGGCGTAAAATGCTGTACAGTCATGGCCAAAAGTTTTGTCAGTGACATAAATTTTGTGTTTTGCAAAGTTTGCTGCTTCAGTATTTGTAGATTATTTTTCCACTTGTTTCTATGGTATACTGAAAAACAATGATATGCATATCATAAGTTTTAAAGGCTTTTATTGGCCAAAAAAACAAACAAAAATGAGTCAATATTTTCAGTATTGACTGTACAACATTACACTACATTTTGCTCTGGAATGCTGGATATTAGTTTCTGGGCCAAATCCTGACAGATGGCGATCCATTCTTGCCTTATTAGATCTCAGAGTAGAACACAATTTGTGGGCTTCTGCTTGTCCACTTGCCTTTTGAGGACTGACCACAGGTTCTCTATGGGACTGAGATCCGGGGAGTTGCTTGGAACATCCAAAATTTCAATGTAATGATCTTCGAGCCACTTCTTTATCACCCTTGCTTTGTGACATGGTGCTCCATCATGCTGGAAAATGCACGGATCGTCACCAAACTGCTCATGGATCGTTGGAAGAAGTCGCTCTTGCAGGACGTCCTGATACCATTCTTTATTCATGGCAGTGTTTTTGGGCTGAATTATGAGAGAGCCCACTTCTTTGGTTGAAAAGCAACCCCAAACATGGATGGTCTTAGGATGCTTCACTGTTAGCACAACACAGGACTCATGGTAGCGTTCACCTTTTCCTTCTCCAATCAATCGTTTTTCCAGATGTCCCAAACAGTCGGAAGGGAGCTTCATCAGAGAAATTAGTTTTCAGAGAACACCAGTCTTCTGCTGTCCAATGCTGGTACTTCCTGCAGAATTTCAGTCTGTCCTTGACGTTTTTCTTGGAGAGAAGCGGCTTCTTTGCTGCCCTTCTTGACACCAGTCCATTGTCCAAAAGTCTTGGCCTCACTGTGCGTGCAGATGCTCTCACACCAACCTGCTGCCATTCCTGAGCAAGCTCTGCACTGCTGGAGACACAATTCTGTAGCTGACTCCTCAGGTGGAGATGGTCCTGGTGCTTGCTGGACACTCTGGGACGTCCTGAAGACTTCTTCACTGCAGTCAAACCTCTCTCCTATGTTCTTCGAAGCAATTTCTTGGCATGTAAGGCCATTTTGATGCAAAGTGATGATGACTGCAATTTTAGCAATTATTTAAAATGCATCTGATCACTCTACACAATAATCTAGGTACAATGCGAATGAACACCACAACAGCTTAAGCTGCAAACTTTGCAAAATGGTAAATTTATGTCACTGCCAAAACTTTTGGCCATGACTGTATACTAATTGCCTTAATTTAGTATTTATCACCTCCAAATGTTGATTTAGATTGTTACAAATTGTGGAGCAATTCGGGTGAGAAAAGAAGATCATATGTCTATTCTCATAAACATAACAAACACAACAGAACCATAAAAAGGCTCTACATGTGAACACATTTAAACGAAAGCATTTAACGTATAGCCTACTTTATTAATTAAAAAAAAAAAAAAAAAAAAAACAGACATGCCGACTAGTTACTGACCTGATGCAGACACACAGCTGAAGCGGATTGATATCGTCTTGGTGGAGCGAGGTTCACTCAAGGGAACGTGATAAATGCAGTTCCCCTTTCCACCACAGATTTACGTTGGAAAATAGTGGGGCGCTGTTGAGCTCGGGAGGTCTCAGGCACTGTCTGCCCCGGTTAGTATCATGTAAACATACCTGCTAAAGCCATGCGCGGGATTGTATTATATATTGCTTACTTTACGACTTAAAATAGTTTAGAAAATTCGAAAATTATGTTGCAGAATGCTGAACAGATTTACAATTTATTTTTGATTCAGTTTATATAGAGATCTATCAGGTTTTGGATTAATATTTTGGTGGGGCTCTTTGTAATATACGTGCACAGCTTAATAAAATAGGCTGGGTGCTGATTAAAATTTCTGAAATAAATATTTCTGTGAAACGCGTTAGGTTGCACAGAAGAAAGCCCGATCTAGGACCTTCCCTGTACAGCAGCAGAGGACTATTATTTTGCTGAACTATCGGCAGAAATCGAATGTTCGAATATGGAAAATCGAGCCAAAATCTTTTTTTTTTTTTTTTTGAACAAATTAAAAAAAAAAACGACAAATTTCTGCTTATTTCATTTAAAATTGAAATACTATCAAAACGTACATGGGCCGACATGGCTCACACCTGATCATTTATCATGAACACCTTCAGATTTTGTTTAGAAATTTTTGCATTTATTTTTTTTCCACTGAACCCCATAGGGTTGTGCAGTTCACATAAACACTTACACCTAAGTCAGCTGATTTAGGTATGATTAAGGGCTATTGCCCAAAAGTTCATGTTCCATTATATCCAACTGTATGATATTAAAATGTATTAAATACATTAAACTTTTTAAATTATAATAATAATAATAAACATTTCTGAAATGTTTACATTTATTTGTAATCAAATTCACTTAATATTGTTTCTGTAATAAACAAAATGTTTAAAAAAAAAAGAAAAGAAATTAAGATATGTTTCAATGACTTTTTTTCTCCCCCTGGTGGGCCAAATCAAAGGTCATCAAAGGCCACCTTTGGCCCAGTTTTGGGCTTGTCTGGCCTATAAGGTTGTAAGAGAACTGATCTATATTAATGTGATAAAGGCTGTACTTCAAAGGAGGCAAGAACCACCTCACCATCACAACCATCTCAACTGATATGTCCTCGTATGCGGTTACTAAATCTTACTAACTGAAACTTTTGATTATTTTCAGTGATTTCCTTTATGAAATGAAGCATGTATTGTGTCGGTATAATTAGTGACTGATTTTCCAGTTTTACACATTTGCAACCGTTGTTTTATTAGTAAAGAATATTCATCTATATGTCTACAACTATGGCATTTTGGTTCTCTTCTAGAACGTTAGTCTATTAACATTCTCATATTATTTATTTAGTGTGTGAATAATTTGTGAACACCCATATGCTCTGACAGTGCAATCTCTGTATAGGAATTACAGTATATCATTAATATGATATTAATCATGATCTTTCATTTTTAGTGGACATAATACTGAATTACTTGTTTACCATATATCTTAATGTAGAAGCAGAAATTACATTTTCATTTGCACCAAAGAATCTCAATCCAATATTTGCAGTGTTTCTGTGGATGTTCCACTCTGTCTTTGATTATCTGTGATTGCAACGACCTACTTCTATCTCAGAGTTCACAGTTGCTTTCACATATCTAATGTGCCTGCTACTAAAAGCAGTAATCATAACTTGGACACTTGCTAATGGATACTGAAACTAGCTAGAATAATCTCAGCAAGTACACCTCTGGGTGTATTACCTGAATGATAATTATAATGTTAAATGTAATGAAATGTAATGATCAAATTATCAGTTAACATTCTTAATACTTTAGCGATATTACAAGAACAAGAGTGCTGTTCCGAATATCTGCACATATGATGCTTACAATCATGTATTTTGGTCTGCAGAAGTTTAATAAACAAGAAATCAGTTTATCATTTTCTGTTGCGGCAACAAAAAAAGTTCAAATCTAAGTCAATGCACAATGTGCATCTCCAGAGTTTGGTTGCTCTCTGAATCAGTGTGTTTAAACAGATTGGTTGAGTGAATAATTCAATGACTCGATCAAAAAAAGCCAGTGTAACAGTGTAACCTGCAGAAGGCTCAATGCTACCTGATGTACAGCTTTGACAGCTTTACTATAAACTACCTTTGGTGTGCAATTTGTACTCAAAGTTTCCTTAGTGTGGTCCTTAGTGTGGTTTTGTAATGACCTTTACTGCTTCAGCTGGCTTGTAATATTTCTCATATCAGCTCAGTCAGACACATTTCCTGTTTCAGGTAAAGGTCTCTGCAAAGCACTGGCATGTTTTCTCAAACATCAAACATTTCTGGTTTCTCAAGCATCTCTAACATCTATAAACCACACTTTAGTAAAATGATGTGGTTAATGCTGAACATTGCTTACAGCTGAAGAAGCAAAAAGCTTTCCTTTTTACATCATGAAATATTGTTTGAATGATCAAAGAGTAACATATTGATTTTAAAATGGTTTCAAGGTTACCTTGCTTCTGTGTAAAAGTTTTTCGGTTATCTGTTACTTTAAGTCAGTTTTACCACGTCACCTCTGTTTTAACACCTTTTTCATGCGTCTCACTCATTGGCTTGTATGTTTTTTTGTTTGTGGTCAACCTGCTAAAACACATTAGATGTACTTTGCATGCTAGCTTTGGAGGTTTGCATTTATTTGAGATATAAATCAACATTTTCCATTGTTTCCCCGCATCATGCTACCATTGCTGCCCCCCAACGTGACAAGCCAACTCTGGTTATTAGAGATCTGATCTGATAAAAGTCATTTTATTGTCGGTTGATTATTCATTTTCATTGTTTGCAGGCTTGTTGCGTCATTTGCAGGCAGTGAAGTAACATTTTCCATTAAGGGCAATTATTTTCCATTAATAATAATTATTATTATTATTATGCATTGACTTTTTTACTTTATGAGTTTTTTTCTGAATTAGGTTTTATTAGCTAAACAACCAATATGTTTCTTAAACAACAGTACAATCCATTGAATGTTTTCATTTTTTTCAAAACATGGGATGGGTGTTATTTTTTTGTTTTTTATTTAATTGTTTTTTTTGTGGTTTTTTTTTATTTCATTTAAAACCTATAGGCTATCTGAGTGAAAATTACATTTGCATATAGTGTTTCTATTATGCCATATCTTCAATTAAAATATGGGCAAAAGATAAAAGCTCTGTTTACCACTGGTTATTTAATTATTCGTCTAAAATTTAAAAATACAAAAAAATTGATTTAATTGACAAAAGTATAAAGAAAATATTTCCAATGTTTTCACTGGCCAACTTAGATGTGTTTTGTAAATATAAACTAATTTTAATGGTTGCAACACAAACACACTCCAAAAAAGTTAGGACAGAGGGCAAATAAAAGTTTACAGAATATCCATATTAAACTGTTTTGAAATGGTCCACAATAAGCAGGTGAACTGGTAATAGGTGAGGGATCATGTTAGGGTATGAAAGGAGCATCTCAGTCTTTGCAAGCAAAGCTGGATCATGGTTCATCACTTTGTGCCAAATTTCATGAGAGAAGTGTCAAGCAAATCAAGGCCAGAGCTCATCTCAGATAGTTAAAAAGACAGTGTGTGCTGTGGTCAGATGGGTGAGTGTGATTTGACAAAAGATGTTGATCCAGGAACATGTCTTATTTGGCAAAATCATGCCGACCGATCAGATGAGTCCACATTTCAACTTGTTTCTGAGATAAATGGATGTCGAGTTCTCAGTCCCAGAGACCAAAGAGAACATCTAGAGATCAATCAGGGACAGATGCAAAAGCAAATGTTTGTCATGGTATATGGGTACATCAGTGCAAACGGCATGGGTGACTGGAATATGTACAAAGGTACTGTTGAAATGGAGGCATATTTATTGGGATTGTACAGAGACATATAATGCCATCGAGATGTCTTCCAAGGGAAGTCCATGGTTATTAGGTCAAGATGATGCCAGGTCTCAATCTGCATGTGCTACAACAGCATGGTTTTGTAGATGCATGGATGTGACTGACTGGCCTGCAGATCTGGCTCCTATTGATAAAGTATGGCCGATTATAAAAATGAGAATCTGACAACAATGACCATGGACTGATGAGCAGCTGAGGTTTCGTATCAAGTGAGATTACGCAAATATTTTGCTTGCAAAACTTTAACAATTAGTGTCCTCAATTCTCAAACAATTAAACATTGTAATTAAAAGAGAGTGTTGCGGTCATCAATGTCAACATTTGTTTATATCTTTAAAATACAATTAATTTAGTCAGTGAAAATATTGGAGATCTTTGTACTTTTGTCAATCAAAAAAAAAGGTTAAAGAAAAATTCAATGAAGCAATCAGATTCACAGATTCTATTGCATTTTACACACACACACACACACACACACACACACACACACACACACACACACACACACACACACACACAGTTTCGTATATTTTGTTAAGCCTTTTGTCTTACGGGGACACAGGAAGTGTCCTCATACAAGGTGGGTGCCTAGGGGAGTTCAATTAGATAATATTTCAATAATTTCAATTAGACTGAAATTTTATGTTACCATGGTCCTTCTTTATGTTAGGTGGCCTTAACTACTATGTACTTACATTTAAATTAAGTTTTTACATTGTACTTATATATATATATATATTTTTTTTAAAAATACCTGCATGTAATTACATTTATAATTACACACCTTAACCCACCCTTAAACCTACCCATACCAGCAAACCTGTCCCTAACCTTACTCGTACCCCACCTCAATAGCAGCAAATGTGTTTTGAAATACAATATGAACACAATAAGTACATTGTAATTATTTTTGATGTAAGTATATATAGTTAAGGCCACCTAATATAAAGTAGGTTATTATTATTATTCAATATTAATAATTATGTTCAGATGAAGAAGAAAAAGTTAATTCTTCTGACGTTCGCTCATGTTCCCCGAATTGGGGTCACCATTTGCAAGTCTGTGCAAAGGTTTCCGATGCCGTTGTTGTGGTAATCTTGAGACTCCTTGAGAGAGGACAAACGTGTGCAAAGACCACCGAAACCAGTTCGACTCATTAATTGCTAAAAACTGATGTGCGATAAGCATCATATTTGGGAAAGTATGACTGTGCTGTTTTTCCGACATTGTTGCCAAAATTATAATTGTGTATTCTTATCATTAAGTGATTCTTGAGAATCACAGCTCATCGTTGAGACATATTTTCCGTGACACATGTCAAAAAGGATGGTGGGGCATGTTAGCATGGAGGCTGAAACATTATGATCTCCAATAAACTTTATCGTGATATCA
The DNA here is from genome assembly GCF_018340385.1 of Cyprinus carpio. Taxonomy (NCBI): domain Eukaryota; kingdom Metazoa; phylum Chordata; class Actinopteri; order Cypriniformes; family Cyprinidae; genus Cyprinus; species Cyprinus carpio. Next base: position 9,010,513 of record NC_056616.1, read on the forward strand.
TTACGAACTTAGACTTATAAGGCCATCCATCTGAACTTGCCACTAACAGGGCAAAGTTGCTAGAAATCGTTGCGTGCTTTCTGTAGGGGGCGACTGTGTCTAAATAAACCAGCTGTTGGTAACCAACATTATTAAAATAAAAATGTAATTTCCAAACAAAGTCATATGGGTTTGGAATGGCATGAAATCACCAAAAAAAAAAAAAAAATCGTCAAAGCCAATTTATCTAAGTGTATCAATGGCACTATACCTTAACGTTTTTAAAAATTACATTCATTTGCATATGTTAAAGTTTACATATTTTAGAAAGTCTTTCTAATCTTTAATCATCATTAATTCCTTATTTTATGAACAAATTCCCGTTAATCTGTCCACAGGGCTTCTACTAGTTAAATGAAAGTATGATGTTACCTCTATGTGGTGATGATGTGGTGAACAGTAGGTCTTCCATGAGGTTGTGAGGTTTAACATACATAAAAGCCATAGCATCGCTACCGCTTTCAGAGACACAGACACAGGATGTGTATTATATTAGTAGTGAGACATGGCGTGATTGAGGCCTTCAATTAAGTTCTTTCTTCCTTTTTAGGAACTCCATGAACAAGGACATGTCAGATCATAATCAGGTCTCAATAAACCATATGGGCATTAGTGGGCATAAAAATAAACCATATGGGTACAGGTCAGGGGTCGGCAACCTTTTCGGTCTGACATGTCATTTTTAATTTTTCTGGTTAACCAAAGTGCAAACCTCCCCATAAACCCCACCCCCCTCTTTATTAATGCATTCGGTATTATACAGTATGCATGAATGCTTTGTTCAGTACATACACATTTGTAAATGATATGATAAAAAAAAAACAAAAAAAACAATAGGCCTGTTTTGATTTTCATGCAAATAGTTTCTGAAGATTTTTTCATAAATTGTTTTTTAAACTTTTCAAAAGTTTCTTGAATAACAGATATACAGTGTGACTGCAGTGAACATTACTGTATGTGTGTGTGTGTGACAAGGCCAATGCATTAAAACCATTCAGTTTAATTGCCATTCTATATTAAAGGGGTCATATGATGCGATTTAAATTTTTCCTTTCTGTTTGGAGTGTTACAAGCTCTTGGTGTATAAAGAAGATCTGTAAAGATGCAAAGACTAAAGTCTCAAATCCAAAGAGATCTTTATAAAAGTTAAGCGTCAACCACACCCTCCTAAAACACCTCGTTTAAATACACCCCCACATGTCTACAACACGATGTGGGAAGATTAGCATAATGCCGCCCAAATGTTCACGCAAAGAAAGACGGTGTAACTTTGATTCTTGCTGTTGTTGCTGCCGCCATGTTGTGGAGTCGCTGTGTGTTTCATTGTGAAAGCAAAACTTCTTTGTTTGGCCTTCCAAAAGAGGACACGACTAGAAATCAGTGGTTTAGTTGTATTTCAGCACTGTTCCAGAACAGTTCAACAAATTCAGATGTGTGCAGCACATTTTATGGAGGATGAGGACTGTTTCCTGAACCAGAAGCCTGCAATGTGTTTGTGGCACAACAGCTGTTTCTATAAAGTTGGGCAGTTCAAACTTTGTAAGGCCAGTCTGGTGTTTCTGACTCACAGCCTGTAAGAACGTTTTTTATATTTAAATAATTTGCCAATGATGATTCAAACGTGAGTTTTGAGCAGTAGAGTAGGCCACACACTTGAGGCATTCGGCCAATCACAACGCAATGGATTTCTGGCCAATCAGAGCACACCTCGCTTTTCCAGAACGATGAGCTTTGTAAAAATTGATGCTTTTTTTGGGGGGTGGGAGGGGGTTATTTTTATTTGGTTTTAGGTCTATGGCTACAAGATTTTATCTAAAGGCTCCTAGAGACACAGCTGCATCCTTATGCATAAATTCAAAATAAGGGTGTTGAAGGAAAACCACAATATCATCAAAGGGAATAAAATGTTCGATCAGAGCAGCTGAGAAAAAACTCTCAATGCTGCCAAAGACTTACAAGAGGAAGCAACATTAGTAACACTTTATTTTTTGATGTCCTTGTTACATGTTACATGTACTTACTATTATAATAACAATAAATTATGCATGATTACATGTAAGTAACCCTAAACCGAACCCTAACCCTAACCATAGTAAAAAAATATAGTACATATAGTTAATTAATATTACTCAGTACTTAAATATATAATTACACTGGAACAATTACACCTTAAAATAAAGTGTAACCCAACATTTCAATGCAGAGTATAGCAAGAACACTAAACAAACATAGCCTTCATGTTGGGACATATTGCTGAATGCCACTTGTGACTAAGAAGAACATGTAGGGCCAACCTGAAAATTGTTAAATGAATTTGTATAGACCTGTTCTGGAATAAGGTTTTATGGACTAATGAGAACAAACTGGAACTTTATGGACCCATGGTTCAGCTGTAAAGCAGAAAAAAACATGATCCCATGATCAAACATAGAGGTGGACCAGGGGGTGTTTTGCAATAAGTTAAAATCTTGACTGTGTGAGGAACCCCCTGGATTCTTTGAAGCATTAGGCCATTTTGGCAAAGATTGTGATGCCCTCAGTGCAGGGCAGAAGCTGATCAATGGACTTTCCAGCAGGACAACCATCTCAAAGAATACATCCAAATCTACTGAAGCCTGAGTCAGGGATTGGTTGTAAATGTTCTTGAGTGGCCTGTTCAGTCTTCAGATTTAAATGTCATTGAAAATATTTGGGGATATTTGAAGAAAGCAGTGGCAATGTGAAAACAATTTCTTCTCTATAGCTTTTGTAGAGGTCTTTTAACTTGGCCATATTTGCTACCCATGCATGTGCTAATGTTAAATGTATGAATGTGTAGCAGCTAAAGCTAATTAAGTTATGTACATAGTAATAAAGTTTCCAAATGCTTGCTTATGTTTTAACACAATTTTGTACCATACCATACAAATAAGTGACTGCTGATAAGTAAGAGAACAGAAGCACTGAATAGGGCTTGAATAATTATGAGAGAGCAGTATAACAAACAAAACAAAACTCTTATAACTCAAAAACTTTACATTATTCACCGATCAGGAATAAAAAAAAAAAGAAAAGAAAGAAAACAAGTTCGATCCATAGAGGCCCCACCTTGGAACTTAAAGGACTTAAAGGATATGCTGCTAACATCTTGGTGCCAGATACAACAGCACACCTTCAGGGGTCTAGCGTCCATGCCTCGGCGGGTCAGGGCTGTTCTGGCAACAAAAGGGGACCAAAACATTAGAAAGGTGGTCATAATGTTATGCCTGATCGGTGTACATTATATTTTGACATTATAAGTTTTAATTAGCCCAAAATGGTTATAGATGCATTTTATAAAATTCTGGATCTTCAGAAATACTTACATTACAGTCTCCAGGGGGTTGAATAATTTTGATTGCAGTTTTGTGTGTGTACAACTGCAATCGAAATATACTTTTTTTTTTACTACATTGTAATTTTTTTTCTTTTCTCTCTTTTTTTTAAAAATGTAAATCTCTTGAAAATGGTAAAACTCTTTCAAAACCAAATGAAATGAAAAACATAAATGCATGTCTAACAACTTGACACTTATTTAAAGTTGATTTAAAAAAAAAAAAAATCCACACAGTATATGTCACCTCAACTAGTGTGGGGCGCTGGTAGCAAACTCACAAAGCTATTTTTAGTTTTCTTTTCTTTTCTTTTCTTTTCTTTTCTTTTCTTTTCTTATTTTTGTGTATAATGAATGTTGCGCCTGGATTTTGATCTTCTTTACACTTTAACAAGAAAATGTTAATACTTAACCTTGTTTTAACCAACACAGTCTCTTTGCATTGTTTGGTCCAAGAGAATTTAGCGTTCATTTGTGTCTATGTTTCTGCCTTTGATAAAATGGCAATAGCATGAGCAGATGCATGTAAAAGGCCTGGCCTGACCTGACCTGTGGCTTTATTACTGAGCCAAATCAGCACTTTCTTTGGGGTCAGGATTGATACCATCTTTTGAAATGAAACATCCTAGAAAAAGCGCATGTTTGAAGTATAATGTGGTTAAACAATGGCTTCATAGCATTTACTGTAGCACCTTTGTTGGGCACCGTGGAAAGCGGAAGCATTGTTCCAACTTAAAATGAGAAGCTCAAGCCCACAAGGCCACTGGTGTAGTCTACAATATTATTATTATTATTATTATTTTTGCCATTTCTGATCACGTGATGCTGGGCAGTGAGCAATAGTGATTCATTATGAAACTTATTAAGCTAATTTATACCACCTTCAGTTGCTCTTGTAGACTCAATGACATTATTAATATAAAATATTCCTATTACTAATGTTAAAATAAAAAAAATTAAATAATATTTCACAAAATTACTGTTTTATTGTATTTTTGATCAAACAAATGTAGACTTGGTGATCATAAGAATCTTTAGAATTCAAGATAATTTTGATTATATTTTTATATGTATGATAATATATAAAAATGGATCAGTAAATTATTGTCCAAATTATTATCCAGTAGGCTATAGATGCAGGATCTATGCATGTTTAACTCTACATACAGCTAAAAGCTTTATTTGTAGGTTGAAACTAACCTGAAGTGAGAAACTGAAATCAACATCTGTCTCACAATTGATCTCATTTACTGTAATTCTGAGTTGTGAAATATCCATTTGTGTGCTATCAATGGCCTTTAGTTTTTATTAGTTTGAAGCAGAGTTTGAGAAAATGGATGAACAGTGGGTGATGATTCTCCAGTGGTCACTTCCTGTGGGTTATATGTGTTGTGTGTGTGTGTGTGTGTGTGTGTGTGTGTGTGTGTGTGTGTGTGTGTGTGTGTGTGTGTGTGTGTGTGTGTGTGTTTGTGCATGCTTGTCAATGTGTCCAAAAGAGTTGGAGGTAATGAAAGAGTAGGCCTTGTTTCCACTCACCCTCATAGTAAGTGGAATATTGAGGTGTAATGGATTCACAAGACAAAAACACACACAGTACTGCATAACACGCAGTTTCATTGGCTCTGAGACAAGATCTTTCTACTCAAATTGTGTGACTAGAAATAATATATTGGCAACTAAGACCAACACTGAGAACTATAACACTTTATCTCGTGAGTAATTGAATGAATGCGTGATCGAAGCATATTTCATTTTCATTTCTCATCAAAGCTTTTTGACCCCTGTTAACGCTATAACTAAACACAGGAAGGAAACACGAGAATAGAAGTACAAAGTGTACTGCTTGCACAGAACCCCTTAATCTTCATGTGTGGTGCAGCAAACACTGCAGTGAAGCCAACCTGAGGGTCTTTGCAGAAATGACGCAACCGTGCAAAAAGTTGCCTTTGTGGTACATAGAGGATATTCAAAAACAGCTGACTAGAAACTCTTTTGTGTCACAGTCATCTCTGAGCTCTTCTATGTCCCTAATTTAGAATATGGCAATTAGATTGAGATTTTTTAAGATTAAATACCTCTGGAAACGTTCAACCAAAAATCAGCATAATTTCCAGTGACAACCAACCCACTATCACATGCAAATATTAGTGGCCATGGAAACACCTCGACACACTCACGAGAGTGAGACATCCTCCCTCGATTCAAAGTTGAAATCAACAACAGTTTTTGCAAATTAAAACTTTTATTCAAACCAGATTTATTGATATATTACTAACTGATCATATTAATATACAATCATACTTTAAAGAAAATAAATATTTGGATTTAATCTACTTTCTCCTGATACAGAAGCATATTAGTGTTCATTCAATCTGAAACTCTTCTGCACAACTTTCCAAAAGAACTTAACAGCCACAGACAACCGATACATTCAAAATCAAATGTGATTTGACTATGCCAAGCAGACAGATTGCATTGCAATGAAGCTCTGAGGATCTCAGGGTAGTCCAGAGACTGATGACCTCTTCATCTGAACTCACAATCGTACCCTAAGCATTCCCTAAATGATCAGTGAATCTTGAAGAGGCCAAAATAGTTGCTGTGATAATTTTTGCTGAGCAGATGGGGGTGTGAGACATTGACAAACAGCCAATCGGATTCCTTGAGATGCTGAAGCGAGCCTATGTGACTCCCGGTCATCCACGGCTTTCTGCTTCCCGCAGAACAGAAGCCCTCTCGGTGATCTTCCATAATTGTCCGGTTGTGGCTGTTTCTCTGCAGATGCATTTTGTGAGCGTAAAAGTCTTCGGGGTTGCAGTTGGGTGAAAGAAACTCCACCCGAGAGTAAACAAAGTACAAACCGGTCTCATTAACCTGAAGGCCGCCATTGATGTACTTAATGCCTTCTGTGAAGGCCTCGCCGTGTTTTGCTTCCCACTTCAGAATACCAGATGATACGCTCTGTTCTGCACGACCTGAACAAAATATCCTGATAAGATACTGTTTTGTAGCAAAAAATGTAAGCAGCTTCTTTAGAATGCCTTCTGGACCAAATCTTACCTATCAAGTGTGCAGCAGATTTTTGTTTGTTCCTGTTCAGCTCGGCAGGATTCAGGCCTGTCGAATGATAAAGTGAGCAATTAGGTCATGTTAACCAGAGAAGATTTAGCACAGGATGAAGCTGATGACTGATAACTTGGTCACACAACTCACCAACTTGTCTCTGTGGAGCGATGCTCTGCATTTGTGCGGGCATTTCCTGCCATTGGAGGGAAGAAAAAAGGGTCACAAATTGTTCACACATTTTGTGTATTCCAAAATATTCTCAAGCTGATACAAATGGGTCTTTTTGCCAACATTCATATACAAAAGTGAACTGACTATTAGTTATGAGAAAGAGAGGCTGGTGTTAGATTTCTCTACAGATGAAGTAGATGATTTCCTGTAGCCTTGTGACCAGTGACCACAAGTTTTTTTTCTCACTTGTAATTGTGTCCTACTCAGTCGTGTGCACACGATGGAATGGAAACTGAAAAATTATACTCTCATGAACATCAAAGAGATTCAGATTACATAAACAAATAATAAAGATCTTGGCTGGGTTCCAGGTGGTGTATGAGTAACTATCAAAGCTTCAAATCTCTTAAACATTTTGATGTGTCAATATGTATACGAGTCAGTATACTGTAAAGCATTTAAGCACCTAAAATGGATTTTAATTCCACTGAATTAAAAGAGCACAGTTCTCAGAATTTATTTCCTAAACACTTTTATTTCACACAGGTGTCCTAGACACAGGTGTAGTTTATCACATTAACTATGAGCATGATCCAGGGACATTTGTTAACCAAAAAGTGTCATAATACTTAATATAACATTATATATATTTTTGTGAAATGTTTCACTTTTGCTGTCTTTCTTGAAATGAAATGTCACTTTATCAGATGTATTAATTGCAGATTTTATATATATATATATATATATATATATATATATATATATATAAACCTTAGTTGATATTTTCCCTTTGATTTTGATTTCTCTCTCTCTCTCTCTCTGTCTCTATATATATATATATATATATATATATAATCACAATATAATACACTGTTAATACACTGTTAAGTAGCTCTTACCTGTGAGAGCCGTTGCACTTCAGTCTGTAACCTCAGGATCTGATAGGCTCCCAGTCCCAGGGCTGCAAAAACCAGCAGGAGTATCAGTGTCAGGACCCAGGCCATCCCAGCATTCATCCCCCCCCAGCCTCTTTTCTTCATCTCAGCTCGGGCAGGGGGGAACGTCCAGCAGGGCACCAGTTGTGGCTCTGCATGTCTAGGCATCTGCTGATGGTAATACCGATGTTCTTCAGGGTGACCTCTGTCAGAATCCACCATGAACACCGTCCGGGACGGGTGGCCAGAGTTACTGCTCATGTCTGCAGAGCTCAGAGGTATGTGTGAAGGTGTGAGTGATGAGAGAGTATGTCTTGAGAAGGTTGTTGCTGAACAGTTTTTAAAAGGTCCTTCAGTGTGGTTAAAACTTCCCACCCACACTTGCGTGCACACCAACATACACACACACACACGAGAAGTCTGTCTATCTCTCTCATTCTCTGTCTCTGATCCTTTCTTCCTTTCTCTCATGTACACTGATGCATATGATGGATTATTATGAATTTTTTGGTCAGTATATCAGCATTCGCATGCATTTGTGGCAAACCAATGTGCATAAAGTAGTATCTGAAAAGGGTATAACAGTGACATCATGGACAGGAAACCATTCATCTTGAGTCTTCTGTGCACTTGCAGGCAATAACTGCTCTCGCAATTATTAGTAAGTGTAGCATATGAATAAAAGATTTACAATATAAGATTTATGATTTACTTCTTAAAGAAACCCTTTAGCCCAAAATGACAATTTTGTAATTTACATCCACCCTCATGACTTTTTTACTAACTGATTAATAAAAAAAATCATTAATAATAGGATCAGTACATATATGTGATCTTTTCAATAAACTGGACTGAATTATTCAATCTCAGTTTGGAGTAATATGGACTACATTTACGAGGGTTTTTAATATTTGTAGATGAACCAGCCCTAACAAACTGTGTAATTGTACGAAAAAGGCCTGTGTGAAGATTCTTTAAAATTAATATTTTTTTCCATAGAAGAAAGGAAATAATGAATAGAATGTAATTTTGGAGTAAACTGTGCCTTTCCTTGGCAAAAGTTTGGTTTGAGCATTTGATTAAAAGCTTTAGTGCATTTTTTTCATGCAGTCAATCACACATCCATTGATGCACTAAAACAAATCCAAACTTGCTTTACTGTAAGTTTCAGGCTCTTCCATAGGTCAATGTGGTATGTCATCTGCATATGAAGCAAAGGATTGCCTGTGACCTAGAAAGAGTTCTTCAGAAGGGCCAAATGTCTTTTTAAAGACCACCAGCATCCTGTCAGCCATCACATAATGTACAAAGGTTGACTGAAAATAGAAACTTTAGAGCAAGTTGTCAGATGGGGTACTTTGTGACAAACCCACCACTCAATCACGGTCTGATGGTGTGACACTATACTGCATTTAAACTATTTTACACAGCACTTTGCTAATCCTGCTATTGTAATGCATAACTATATCAATATTAACTTTGCATTCTCCAACAAATAGTTTTGCATTCTATTTTGTGTTTGTTCGAAAATGTCTACATCCTTTTATAGAGATGGTGATAGTAAAATAATAGAATAAGACAAAAAAATTTATTTAATTTTTGTGTTTCATGTTCGCTTGCAAAAAATCTGCAATCTCATTAGAAACTTTGCGTTGACTTACATAAGTTATATTTTTAAGCAATTTATATTTTAAAGGGTAAGTTTACCCAAAAATGAAAATTCTGTCATTAATTACCCACCCTCATGTCGTTCCAAAGCTGTAAGACCTTTGATCATCTTTGGAACACAAATTAAGATGTTTTTGATGGAATCTGAGAGCTCTCTGACCCTCCATAGACAGCAAGGGTACTACCATGTTCAGCGTTGTTTACGTACAGTAGACAGCGCGTGCACACTGAACGCGGATTACGTTGATTACGTTCTGGGGTACTCTCCAAAATGGCAGAAGATGTAACTTGGGGAGAAGAACTGCTGAATAAATAATGTAAATACTGTTTTATTTGCGCACAAAAAGTATTCTTGTAGCTTTGTAAAATTACAGTTGAACCCCTGATGTCACATGGACTATTTTAAAGGCCCCGATATACTTCAAACGAAATCAAAGAACGAACAATGACGTCATTTCCAACAAAATCAGGCCGAAACTAAGTTTGTTTTTGTCACAGATTCATCAGCCACACCAGCCACCTGCACCCGTTCACAACCACATTAGTACTAATTACGAACACCTGATGTCACTTACCTGAACACATTATATCTATTTACTCACCTCAGTATCTCACTGACTGGTCTCAAGGTTGCCTACCTAACCACATGCCTCTCCACATCACTCTGGATCTCCATGGCGCTGTATCTCTCGCTGTCTTGCTGGATCTTCTTGAAGAGGATTAAGATAAGGACTGTTTCGCTTCAGCCTTAAGAGCTAAAGTTATGTTTATGTTACAAAACTTACCGTTTGAAGTTCTCCTTCAGTTTGTGTAAATAAAGAAGCTCTGAATCGTTCTTCCTGTGTATACCTCTCTATCCAGCCGTGACAGAAGACCAGTCCTTAAAACAAAAGTAAGAAGAAAATAAATGGATTGAAGCCTGCTATGGAGGCACAGAGACCACTCACCCCAGATCCTTTCATTGAATTGGTTCAAGCACTCCACGAATCCCTACAGCAGGGATAGGCAACTCCGGTCCTGGAGGGCCACTATCCTGCAGAGTTTAGCTTCAGCCCTCAAAAAAACTCACCTGCCTGTATCTATCTAGTAATCCCGAAAACACTGATTGCCTTGTTCAGGTGTGTTTAATTAGGGTTGGAGCTAAACTCTGCAGGACAGTTGCCCTCCAGGACCAAAGTTGCCTATCCCTGCCCTACAGCCTCCTCCCGTCATACCATCGGCCTCTGCATGTCCCATGGCGAAACCCGTGACCTCCTCCGGTGAGGCAACCATCTGCAGCGGTTTTCTACTCTAGTGTTCATTATACCTCAAATTACAACCACATTAGTTTGTGAATGATTAAGCGAAGATCACATTCATCATGTCACTTCTGTCCTGAAGGGCGCTGCAGTGGGCCGAAGCTCTCTGGAATTCGCAAAGTCCCCTAGTGTGCTCCTATGATGCCTTTGTGGATCATTTCCGCTATGGTTTGGCAAAAAGCAGAGGACGGCATTCTGACATGGTCTAAACCCTTCACTCAGACAGAAAATGCCCATCTATGAAGACACCGTGGGTCTAGAGAGCTTTCTGCAAAGAGCGCTGCACATCTTCTAACATCTAACCGCTTGTCACACAGAGGATTCCTCATCTGCTGCCACCTCACTGAGGAGTACATCAAGGAGGCATTACATCAGGGGTTCATCCATCCTTCCACTTCTCCTGCAGCATCCAGTTTCTTCTTTGTGGTGAAGACGGATGGAGGCCTACGCCCTTTTATCGACTATCAAGCACTCAACTCCCAATCCGTCAAATTTTCTTATCCACTTCCTCTTTTTGGAGCCTTGTTTGGTGGGTTTTGTGGTGTTTATTAGTGTAGGTCTACGCAGTGCCTACAATCTAATCCTCTTATGAAGAGTAGGAGGATGATATAATTGGTGTAATGGGGGGGGTCTAATGAAAAACTGCGAGTACCTGGCGATGCTGTATGGCCTTTCAAACTCACCATCCATCTTCCAAATCTTCATGAATGAAATCTTCTGTGATATGCTCAACCAATACTCCATTCAATGTCTCCGCGAGCACCACCTATGGAAAGGTGAACCCCCTGTACTCCATCCATGCACGTACTTCTCTGAGAAGATGTCCCCGGCGGAGCAAAATTACGACATCGGAAAACGCAAGTCGGGATATTCATCTACGGCGGCCCAGCAGGAAGCTGAGTCTCCGTTATGTCAGTCCTTTCCCAATCACAAGGCAAATTAGTGAGGTCACATATGAACTCCAACTCCCAGATACCTACCACATCTCACCCACCTTCCATGTGTCTTTATTAAAGCCATTCACTGATCCACTGCTCCCTCCTTCTGCAGAGCACGAGATACCACCTCCTCCCGAAGTCGACCCCAATGATACCATCTACAGAGTCCAAGAAATCCTAGACTCTCGACGGCGGGGTGGCCGGCTTCAGTGTCTTGTGGATTTGGAGGGGTATGGTCCCGAGGAGAGATCATGGGTGGACAAAGAGGATATTCCCAGGGTTCCCACGGGTCCTTGAAATCCTTGAAAGTTTGTGAATCTGAAAAAAAAAAATAATTCAAGGCCCTGGAAAGTTTTTTTAAAATAAACATAAACTGACACAGGTCCTTGAAAGTGCTTAAATTTATTTTGTACAAGAAGTTTTCTGGAAAAAAAATTATATATTATTCCCTCTGGTCCGCTAATGTGTTATTTCGCCAACACTTTGTGGCCTATGCATACTAGCTTGCTTGATTTACATTAGTTACGCACATTCACGCGTTATGTTAAAGGCCCCAATATACTTCCAACAAAATTGATGAACAAACTGATATGTCATTTTGAACAAAATCAGGCCAAAACTAAAGTCATTTTAAGTTTGTCGAATAGATGAGCTGTCACAGATATATGCCTGGAGTTTTGCAAAAAGCGACGTAGAGAAACATCAGATGCAAGTTTTCCAAAGCAATGAAAAGAATGAAAGGAAAGAGTAAAGATATAAGGTAGCAAGTACCAAATACATGTGTTTCAAATAAATGTTACACCATACTACTGCTGCTGCTGTTGTTGTTATTCTTTCAATAAGCAAATTTAAAAGGTTACAATAAATGAAATACCAAAAGAACATACAACAATAAACCACTGTTTTTATCAAATCATGACACCACATAAAATATAAAAAGGTGTAATAATTTATCCAGTTAATGAACACTAATAAAATAAAGTAACAAACAGGTTTGTGTTATTGAGATGACTCCAATATTTGTTCCACATCATGCTAAAGTTTTCAGACTATAGACATTCACATTTCCCATAAAGGACTAATTATGAAAAAAGAAATAGAATGGTTCTTTTGTATTGCAAACATGATACTTAAATCTTAACTGCTGCTAATCATTATTCTTTTGTCTATAATATCCTGACCATTGGTGCCCGTCTCACACCTCTATTGCCTACACTTCATCATTTCATTGCTGTTGTGTTTAGGGCATATGCACGAGCATAGCAACAAATATTTACATTAATCTACACACTGCCTCAAGCAGCGTGGGAGTGTTGGAAAGTTTGAAAACAGTATACCGTCACTCAGCCTTTTCAAACTTCTTTATGCCCCCAAACGACGAACGAAAATGAACTTCGTTTGAAGTATATTGGGGCCTTAATAATGTCCTTGCTACGTTTCTGCTCTCAAAGTATAATTTCTAAAAAATGTGTGAAAAAAGAAAATTATCAGGGGCACAAGGCAAGAAGCAACGTAAAGAAGAGGAGCAGAAAAAAATATCAATATAGAGTTAAAAAGCACAAGTTACGACTGTGTATTAGCCCGTGATGTTTATGTAGTATTTTGAAGTAGACTTTTTAGAACATTTTAACTGACAACACTGACTAGCTAGCTGGTGAACGTACAAATAAATTAGAAAATGTAGCCTTTATTTTGTTGCCTTTGTTGTCTGTTAGGCTATTTTAGGCATTTCATATTGCTCACATTTCCCTTTGTTGTAATAAGTACTAATAATAGTAACACGTAAGTCACTATAGGCATCGTTGTGGGAGTAGCTCAGGTCTGGTCTCTTCAATAGGCTATTTTAACTGATTCACTCATAAAATACCTACAAGGCACTTCAACATCTCAATTTAATTATTATCACAATTGATTTACTACTTATTTATGTTAATACGTATCAGTATTTATGTAATGTTATAGTACAGTAAAGTAAAATCTGCATTTTCATAATGTTTTTAGTGGGGATGGGCAGAAATCAAAAATCTCGCCTATGGGCACCAACAGAGCCTGGGCCGGCCCTGGGTCATAAAGCTCTCAGATCCCTTCAAAAATATCTTAATTTGTGTTCTGAAGATGAACAAAAGTCTTACGGGTTTGGAATGACATGAGGGTGAGTAATTAATGACAGAATTTTCATTTTTGGGTGAATTATCCCTTTAATGCTTTTGTGTTCACTCGCAAAAGTTTTGCGTTCTCCCAATAAATTTGTGTTCTCATGAAAAAGTTTTTTTTTTCACTTGAATCCATGAAAACAACTAAAAGTACTGTATTATGCATGCCAGACCATGCCTCTACAACGATTAAGTAAATAACGTTCCATCTCATATGCTATCTAACCATTAAAGAGTTTTGCTCAAGTATTTGTAAACAGTGATGCAGCGGAAAATGAGTTTCAGTAAACCCAATTTCACTTACCACTAAAGAACAGGAGCTGCCACATGAAACAGTCTGTCTGCGTGTATGAGTGTGTTCGTGCGCTTTCGATCTTGCAGTGTGCAGTCTCAGGGGTCTGCATGAGAATGGTTAAAGCTATGACAGTGAGGTGAATAATGTGGTTGAAACCAAGCGAGGCAGGAAAAGGCATCACCTTAAACCCTTCAATCTGCTGCATACCCGTTTGCAGGTCATCACTGCTAGACCTTCCTGGAAAAATCAGCCGTTTTCATCAGTAGCTTGGCCTCACCCTCATATACCCACTTCTCATGCTATTCATCATGAAGAATGTTAAAGCATTAGAATTGTAATAAATTGCTTAACGTGTACCTTTCTGTGCTTCTTTTCCCCAAAAGTGCTCCCTCCTCCTACTGTTTTAAGTCCTTGGATATGTATGTCATTGCCTGTTTGCATTCAAGGAGTTTCAGCTTCTGCAGTGTAAACTCCCCAGCAGTGGAAATTTGCATTACTTCCATGAGCAAAAGCAAAAGTGGATCAAGTTATGATTTCATCAGTCATTTGAGCAGAGATGCCACAAAAATCGTCAAATGGAAGATTGTGATCATATCGCACACATGGGGCTGCAAAAGCCAGGAATTAAAAGAATTTACAATAAATGTTGAGGTCTGATGTTTGCTTCAAACAAAAGCACTCGGTTATTGAATTTTGTGAAACATTTTAAACTAAAAACTTTTATATAATAATACAATTATTATATACAAATATTTAATTAAATATTATAGCCTAAAAAAAAAAATTCTTGAAAAAAATTTTTTTTTTTTTTTAAAAAAAAAAATTCTTGAAAAAAACAAATTGTAAAAGGAGTACTAAAATAACTTAAATTAAAACTTAAATAAAAATAATCAAATATTATATGGACATGTTAAATGAAATCCAACAACAAAAAATCCCACAAAGCAAATAGCCTATATAAATATGTGTGTGTGTGTGTGTTTGTGTGTGTGTGTGTGAAATTGAATTCCTTTTTTGCATTTGTGATTGATATTTTACTGTTCATAAATTGTTTGAAAATGTTGAGTATTTCCAAATGCTATATGGTTTAGATTTATTTATATTTAGTTACATTTCTTAATACAAATTTAGGTTGCACTTTATTTTACAGTATATGTGCACTTCCATGTACTAACCTTAGAAATTACTGGGAAATATAAGGGTAACTAAACGGGTTAAGGTTAGGTTTGGGTGGTTCAAGGTTAGTTCCTAGTTATTACTCAGTTTTTGTAATTACTTTAATATGCACATACATGTGAAACAGGACTGTAAAAAAGTATGACCAAATCTTCAGTTTTAAGAGCAACTATAATTAATCTATACTGAACTCAATGAGTCTGATATAATAACCATTATATTAAAATATGTATTCAAATACACTTATCATGACCAGTCATTGCAATATTGTGTGGAATTCAAAACGTATATTGCAAGCAAAGCCTTTTCCGATGCATTTCAATGTCATGGATGACAAAAAAAAAAAACAAAAAAAAAATGTAGCAAATGTAGCCAATGGTGCTGGTGGTGATGAATGAGTAAGACATCACTGCTGCCTGGTAACAACAGTCTGCTCTTGCTCAGTTTCCCAGAAGTGTCGCATGCTAAGCAATTCTTGCTGCTGAGGGGTTTTGGGGTTGGACCGTGGGCCGCAGCGCGAAGTCCTAGTTCTCTTACCAAACTGTAGGAAAAACGATGTATTTTTTGAACACAGACATCTTTCTGTCTCTCTCTGACTCAGCATCTTTGCACATACTGAACTTTTAAAAGTCTCGCATTCATTTTAATCAGGCTTGTTGTGGCGCACGTATTATCAAAACTCATGTCAATGTGAAACTTTGGGGTTTGTATAGCAACACAAATGGCACTGTACACTTTTAAGTTCATCAAAGAGCTTTTTGAAGTGAATCGGATTCTTGAATTGACTCCATGATGCTTTAATAATAAAAAAAAAAGGTAGTTCTTGAACCATTATAGTAACGGGTCTTCAGATCAGTGTTGTGTTTTCTGTATTTTCTAAAGCACCAGTACATTACTTATTTCGTCCGGTACAAGTGAATATAATGTGAACAGAATGTTTGTGTCACTTAAAATGTGCAAAAAACCTTTGTGGTTAAAATTGAAACTTTATAGATACCGAAGATGTACTTCTCAGATAAACTTATATAACAGTAAACACTTCTTATTTTGTTTTTGCCAAGTAATCACTTACATCCCATTCAGAGTTCTACTCTAACCACATCTCAGCCATTTCCGTTCTCTTCTGAACACTGCTTAACACATTCATAGCCCGAATAAGACAAATAGTATAAACACACAAACACAGGTGATTTACAGCTTTCAGGTTTCACTCCAAAATGTTTTACTTTCAAGTTTCACTTTCATCAGATATATTTTGAATATCAAATATTAAAGGGATAGTTCACCCAAAAATGAAAATTCTGTCAAATTACTCGCCTGCAAACCCATAAATTCATCTTCAGAATACAGATTAAGAATATATGTATATATGTCTCTACATTGAAAGACCAGGTAACCAAAGCTTAAAAAGATCCATATTAAGGAATCATAAAACGAATCCATATCAATTGAGTGGATTAATCCAAGTCTTTTGAAAGTCTTCTGAATTTGATGAACAGAGTAAAAATAGGCTTTGATTTACATATAAAACACGCAAACATATAGCAAATCCCATTTGATAAACACATACTTTTGTGTGTCAGAGGCCAAAAACAAACCTTACTGGTCCTTGTGTGTGCAAATTAAAACTGTTCATCCATAAAACATATTATAGTTTAGCTGGTCGATTCCAGTTTTGGTTACCTGAACTGTCAATGGAGCGACATAAACCTTTCAGATTTCATTAAAAATATCCTCATTTGTGTTTTCAAAGATTATCCAGTCTTACCGGTTTGGAACGACATTGAGGGTTAGTAAATTATGACAATTTTCCTTTATGGGTGAACTATCCCTTTAAATGTGCAGCACCATGCATTCAACTGAAAACATAATAATAATATGATATTAATAATAAAATAACTATGTTTCATCAGCTAATGAGCATAATGAAATTTAATAATTGAACTGAACTATATCTCCTCATCTGAGGACAATGAGTAGCAGCCACTAAATGTTCAGTTGTACTCCGGCCTGTTTCAGCACTGGGAGGCTGCAAGTTGTTTTTTTGCTGCTGTCTGTGCTAGCGGGAGGCTGTGGAGGTACAGGTGTCTGCTGCTGCCCGGCGAGAGCCACACATGAACTGGCCAATGCCACAGCGAGTCGGGACTGCTCGAAGCACAGCGGGAGGTCCTGGTTTAGGGGGTCGTAGGCTTCGGTGGTAGCAGGAACTGATGGGGTGTGTAGTTCTTGTATATCAATGAGATATGTGAGATATGTGTGATATGCGGTTTCCTGCTTCCTCTGGGTTGACGTCCTCATTAACATCCTCTTCCTCTTTGCAAGGGCTGCTTGGAGTGTGGAGGCACAGTTTTTTAGCTAAGAAAAAAAATTATGACTACATTTATATGCACATCATTTTCCTTTTTAGGTTTATATTTTGGCTATAGTAAGGTCTATATTAATTCTGATGTCTACATGATTTACGTTAACCACAGCATCTTGAATATCCCTGCGTACATATAATCAGCATACGTAATGACATCATGACGTCAGGACAAATGTAGGTCATGACGTTACTTTTAAAAGAATAGTCCACCCAAAAATGAAAATTTGCTGATTTACTCACCCTCAGGTCATCCAAGACCCAGATGAGTTAGTTTCTTCATCAGAACAGATTTGGAGGAATTTACCATTGCATCACTTGCTCACCAATGGACCATCTACAGTGAATGGGTGCCGTCAGAATGAGTCCAAACAGCCGATAAAAACATCACAACAATCTACACAACTCCCGTCCATCTGTTAACAGCTTGTGAAGTAAAAGGGGCGTGTTTGTAATAAACAAATCCATCAATTGGGCTTTTTTAATTTCTCATGAGTAGGGGTGCTCCGATCAGGATTTTTTGAGGCAGATCACCAATTGCCGTTCACAGAAAGCAATATCTGCCGATACGATCACCGATGCCGATCTTTTTAAAGCCTTCTTTTTATCATGTAGTATTATTTATAGTGATATATATATCTCACTTTGATCATGCACTGCATTTTTGTTTTTTCAACAGATGACACAGCGCAAGCCTGATTTCGTGAGCTGTATGTGAGGTTCACACATACTCCGTTTGCAGTGTGTATGCAGTCCATGTGTGTTACAGAAGGTAACAGGAGTCTGCAACTGATCCGTGGCTGTTTACTACAAACAACATTAATCCATTATTTTAATTTCAAATCCAAACATTATTACGTAAAATACTTTTTCAGTAATATGATTTTTCACAGACATGTTTAAACGCAATAAACATAAACACTTCATTCAATGCTTTTTACTTTTGATCTACTTGTATATTAAGTTGCTCAAGCAAGTGGCAAAACATTTTAACTACTTTTCTTACATTATCACAAACATTCTAAATGAAAACTTACCACTCAGTCTCTACTGCCTTTTCTTTTGCATTTAAATCTTTATACAAGCAATCCTGCGGTTCATAAAGAACTTTGTTTTCCTACCTCCACTAATGCCATCTATTATTGTCTTATCTAAAAGTGCCCTTTCCCTTTAAACCTAGCCAAAAGCCAAGGCCTGTGTGTTGACTGAAACACAGTAGACTCTAATTATATGCATTTATGGTGTTATTACTACACTTTCATGTCAATCCATGTTCATATTTACCGCAAACAATACGCTGTTACTTTAATTCAGCGCGAGCAGTGCGGCAAACATAGACTTGGTGTGGAAACAATCTCCGCACTGCTGCAGACGCACCGCTCCTAAACGCACTGCCAGACCGCAACCGTGTGTCCAGTGTGAACGCTTCAATCCGTTAACATGAGCATGGAAAAAATATGCACCGCACACACACTGCAAACGGAGTATTGTGAACCTGGCATTATGTGCGTGCGTTGCGAGTGTGCATAAGCGCATGGTCTCCAGGAGAGAACACAAGCACTGAATGTTTGAAGAATTAAAAATAAATGAAATTCATAAACTTTAGTGACAAAGCGACACTGCCTCGATTGTGCAAGTGACAATTCCTGTTTCGACTGTGCAGCTTGCAGCTTGCTTATAGTGCAGACGTGATGTGATTTGAAGCCTTTTGGGGATCGTTTTTTTGAGATCGGCTTTTTTGAGACCGCCGATCAAACATCCGAAAGCGATTATCGGCCGATAGTGATCGGTAGCCGATCAATCGGAGCACCCCTACCAACGAATCCTCCATCCATAATATTGCTTTCTCCATTTTGAGTCAGGAGAGAAATATATTTAGCTTAAGCACTGTTTATAAGCAAAAATAGTCCAAAACTTGTTCTAAATAGGGCTGGACTATATGGCTAAAAAAATTATCATAATAATAATTTTCATATCAGTCGATATCGATAATTATCACAATAAATGTTGAATCTTTATTTCTTTCAAGTTTAAAAGCAGATGTTTGCTCCAAAGTGAAAATTTTAGAGATCAGACTGTTAATTGTGGTTTTAAACTATTCTTTATGGTCAGAACATGAATAATGCTTCACGTTTTTGAATTTTTTACACTTTTCCAGTCATTTTTCCTTACCAAAATATCTTAATAGAAAAATTTATTTCTTAGTTTCTGCATGTTCTTATGGGCGATATTGTTTCAAATCAAGAAACAGGTTTGTGTTGTCTGATAATATCTCGATATCGTTGTCTGATAGTACCTCAATACCATGGTAAAAATATAAATAGGCCTAAATGGTTTTTAGGTATTTGCATGAAAAGCAGTAGTCTAAATACATTTAGTATAAAGGCACAAATGCTATAACTTAATCATAAAAAATACTGTAATTATATTCCATTACTTCTTTAATACATTTAATACATGTCTACGATAGTAACAATAAAATTCGATATGAATATCCCACATTTCTGACACAATACCATGGTGCAGTTAGTGATACTACAGTATATCCATGGTAAATGATGATGATTTGTAGATTGAAAAGCCTTCTGACTGTATCGTTGCACACAGTGTTTCTCCTGTTTGTCAGTGCTGTTTCATCTGGTTTTAAACTAGTTTAAATCACCAAGTCAGCTGTGTTAGTCACAGAATTCAAGTGCTTCACACTGGATCTCACAGCGCTGTTTCCTCATCATCCGCAAGTAAACGTTTTTGCTCTAGTAAGCTCACGCTGCGCCGCCGCTTGAACTTTAAGCCGAGTGGATAGATGGTCTGTGTGGCGTGGCTCAAATGAGTCGCTCTGTTTCATTCAGCTTTTGGTGCATAAACATTATATCAAACATTTAACAAAATAATATTATCGTTTTATCAAGGAAAATTATATTTCTAGAATTATTGTTATCGCTTGGCCGTTGTTCTAAAGAAATATGACGGAGGATTTTGGTGTGAGAGGACAACAGGGGATGGACTTTTTCACTGGAGGAAGTGTTATTATGGATTATGGACTCACATTTTAGCTAGAAGCAACAGGTTAAAGTTAAAACGCTTGTGGATTATCTGTGGATTCGTGTTTTTATCAGCTGTTTGGACTCTCATTCTGACGGCACCCATTCACTGCAGAGGATCCATTGGTGAGCAAGTGATGTAATGCTACATTTCTCAAAATCTGTTGAAGAAACAAATTTATCTACATTTTGGATTGGCTGAGAGTGAGTACATTTTTAACAAATGTTTTTTTTTTTTTTGGGGTGAACTATTTCTTTAAAGAGACAATGTTGACATTGTCAAACAAAGACTGGTACTATAATAGCATAAACTGACAGGTGTTTTAATTGCTGACTGGATCCTGCCTCCTCTTGGCATATGCTCGAGGTTCCCAAGGCTTGTGTTTGCAGGTAGGCTCCAGGGAGCATAGTTTCTTTAGGAAGCATTTGTATTCGGTCTCCAGTTCCTCAATACGCTGACGGAACTCATCTATCTTCCTGTCTGGGTAGTGAGATAACTGCGACTGCTGCAAAATACAGATGCAAAGCTGTAAATATTTACAACTATTATCAGCTATCAACAAATCGACAGAGATAAAAGTCTTCTCCAACACAAACGTGTGAAACTCATGATCAAATAAACCATACATTCCACTCTTCAGTTTGTGCATGACATGCTATGAATGTGCAAGATCAGTATCAAACACTGAGGCTGTATCTGTACAGCCACAAGGTTCATCTAATATAACTGACATAGTTCACACATTTACATAGTTTATGCACACTGGCATGACCCAGTTGATGGCATTTAAAATCTTCCTACTTCAGTGTTTCCCACAGACCTACACTTTATCTGTAGCGGCACTTCCCCCAAGGGGATATACAGTCGTGGTCAAAAGTTTTGAGAATTACATAAATATTAGTTTTCAAAAAGTTTGCTGCTAAACTGCTTTTAGATCTTTGTTTCAGTTGTTTCTGTGATGTACTGAAATATAATTACAAGCACTTCATATGTTTTCAAAGGCTTTTATCGACAATTACATGACATTTATGCAAAGAGACAGTATTTGCAGTGTTGGCCCTTTCTTTTTCAGGACCTCTGCAATTCGACTGGGCATTTGCTCTCAATCATTCTCAACCCATCTCATTCTCTTCATAATAACTTCTTGGAGTTTGTCAGAATTAGTGGGTTTTTGTTTGTCCACCCGCCTCTTGAGGATTGACCACAAGTTCTCAATGGGATTAAGATCTGGGAGTTTCCAGGCCATGGACCCAAAAATTTCAACATTCTGGGTCCCCGAGCCACTTAGTTATCACTTTTGCCTTATGGCACGGTGCTCCATCGTGCTGGAAAATGCATTGTTCTTCACCCAAACTGTTGTTGGGTTGTTGGAAGAAGTTGCTGTTGGAGGGTGTTTTTGGGTACCATTCTTTATTCATGGCTGTGTTTTTGGGCAGAATTGTGAGTGGAGCCCACTCCCTTGGATGAGAAGCAACCCCACACATGAATGGTGTCAGGATGCTTTACTGTTGGCATGACACAGGACTGATGGTAGCGCTCATGCCTTTTCCCTCTACGGGACAAGCCTTTTTTCCAGATGCCCCCCAAACAATCGGAAAAAGGGGCTTCATCGGAGAATATGACTTTGCCCCAGTCCTCAGCAGTCCATTCACTATACTTTTTCTGCAGAAGATCAATCTGTCCCTGATGTTTTTTTTGGAGAGAAGTGGATTCTTTGCTGCCCTTCTTGACACCAGGCCATCTTCCAAAAGTCTTCGCCTCATGGTGCGTGGCAGAGATGCGCTCACACCTGCCTGCTGCCATTCCTGAGCAAGCTCTGCACTGGTGGCACTTCCGATCCCCGCAGCTGGAAACCTCTTTAGGAGACATCCTGGGCTTGCTGGACTTTCTTGGACGCCCTGAAGCCTTCTTTACAAGAATTGGAACCTCTTTCCTTGAAGTTTCTTGATGAACACTATAAATTGTTGATTTAGGTGCAATCTTAGTAGCCACAATATCCTTGCCTGTGTGAAGCCATTTTATGCAACGCAATGATGGCTGCACGCGTTTCTTTGCAGGTCACCATGGTATAACAATGGTAAGCACAATGATTTCAAGCATCACCCTCCTTTTAACATGTCAAGTCTGCCATTCTAAACCCAATCAGCCTGACATAATGATCTCCAGCCTTGTGCTTGTCAACATTCTCACCTGAGTTAACAAGAATGATTACTGAAATGATCTCAGCAGGTCCTTTAATGACAGCAATGAAATGCAGTGGAAAGGTTTTTTTGGGATTAAGTTAATTTTCATGGCAAAGAAGGGGGACTATGCAATTCATTCTGATCACTTCTTCATAACATTTGTGGAGTATACATGCAAATTGCTATTATAAAAACTTTAGCAGCAACTTTTGCTTATGTTTTCAATATTTATGTAATTCTCAAAACTTTTGGCCACGACTGTACATATATATATGTGTGTGTGTGTGTGCAAATTCTTCTCTGCACAGGAGGGGTCGCTCTCGGAGTGCAGAAAGAAATAGAGATAGATAAAAGTCTTCTCCAACAACAAACGTGTGAAAAACTCATGATCAATAAACCATACATTCCACTCTTCAGTTTGTGCATGGACATGCTATGAATGTGCAAGATCAGTATCAAACACTGAGGCTGTATCTGTACAGCCACAAGGTTCATCTAATATAACTGACATAGTTCACACTTTACATAGTTTTATGCACACTGGCATGACCCAGTTGATGGCATTTAAAATCTTCCTACTTCAGTGTTTCCCACAGACCTACACTTTATCTGTAGCGGCACTTCCCCCAAGGGGATATACAGTCGTGGTCAAAAGTTTTGAGAATTACATAAATATTAGTTTTCAAAAAGTTTGCTGCTAAACTGCTTTTAGATCTTGTTTCAGTTGTTTCTGTGATGTACTGAAATATAATTACAAGCACTTCATACGTTTCAAAGGCTTTTATCGACAATTACATGACATTTATGCAAAGAGACAGTATTTGCAGTGTTGGCCCTTCTTTTTCAGGACCTCTGCAATTCGACTGGGCATGCTCTCAATCATTCTCAACCCATTCTTTCATAATAACTTCTTGGAGTTTGTCAGAATTAGTGGGTTTTTGTTTGTCCACCCGCCTCTTGAGGATTGACCACAAGTTCTCAATGGGATTAAGATCTGGGGAGTTTTCCAGGCCATGGACCCAAAATTTCAACATTCTGGTTCCCGAGCCACTTAGTTATCACTTTTGCCTTATGGCAACGGTGCTCCATCGTGCTGGAAAATGCATTGTTCTTCACCAAACTGTTGTTGGGTTGTTGGAAGAAGTTGCTGTTGGAGGGTGTTTTGGTACCATTCTTTATTCATGGCTGTGTTTTTGGGCAGAATTGTGAGTGAGCCCACTCCCTTGGATGAGAAGCAACCCCACACATGAATGGTGTCAGGATGCTTTTACTGTTGGCATGACACAGGACTGATGGTAGCGCTCACCGTTTTCCTCTCCGGACAAGCCTTTTTCCAGATGCCCCAAACAATCGGAAAGGGCTTCATCGAGAATATGACTTTGCCCCAGTCCTCAGCAGTCCATTCACTATAATTTCTGCAGAAGATCAATCTGTCCCTGATGTTTTTTTTGGAGAGAAGTGGGCTTCTTTGCTGCCCTTCTTGACACCAGGCCATCTTCCAAAAGTCTTCGCCTCACTGTGCGTGCAGATGCGCTCACAAACCTGCCTGCTGCCATTCCTGAGCAAGCTCTGCACTGGTGGCACTCCGATCCCGCAGCTGAAACCTCTTTAGGAGACGATCCTGGCGCGCTTGCTGGACTTTCTTGGACGCCCTGAAGCCTTCTTTACAAGAAATTGAACCTCTTTCCTTGAAGTTCTTGATGAACCTATAAATTGTTGATTTAGGTGCAATCTTATTAGCCACAATGTCCTTGCCTGTGAAGCCATTTTTTATGCAACGCATGTGCAATCTTAGTAGCCACAATGTCCTTGCCTGTGAAGAACAATGGAAGAACAATGATTTCAAGCATCACCCTCCTTTTTTAACATGTCAAGTCTGCCATTCTAAACCCAATCAGCCTGACATAATGATCTCCAGCCTTGTGCTTGTCAACATTCTCACCTGAGTTAACAAGATGATTACTGAAATGATCTCAGCAGGTCCTTTAATGACAGCAATGAAATGCAGTGGAAAGGTTTGGTTTTTTTTTGGGATTAAGTTAATTTTCATGGCAAAGAAGGACTATGCAATTCATCTGATCACTCTTCATAACATTTTGGAGTATATGCAAATTGCTATTATAAAAACTTAAGCAGCAACTTTTGCATTTTTCAATATTTATGTAATTCTCAAAACTTTTGGCCACGACTGTACATATATATATGTGTGTGTGTGTGCAAATTCATTCTCTGCCAGCAGGAGGCGCTCTTGGAGTGGCAGAAATAGAGATTTCCGTGGTAATGGTTGTGGGTTATTGAGTGCTCCGCTCACAAACGCTGCTTTATCAGGCATTACATGCAAGATGAAATTAAAATGACATCGAAAAATTTCTGAAGACAGTCAGTTTCCTTCAGAAATACAGTGAAAACAGTAAAAACACCAGTGCTGTGTTTTGATTTTGAAACATGCAGTGCTCATGTTTATTCAACAAAGTCAAGGCCTTTTGCGGCCCGCCACAAATAAATAAATTATTAACCACTTTATCAATTCAGCTACTCTCTTCCTCTTCTCCTGCCTGGGTCTTCGGCCCGCATCACTCACCACAGAGCAAGCATGTTCTTGATAAAGCTGCGGTGAATACGTGGGAAAAGCTGACGAGGAAGAAGTTGGGGTGAAACAATCTTTATACAGGTGGAGCAAAATACTTCATCGCACCATCTACAGCGCATTGTGATTGGATGTTTACACTGTCAATAGTAACTTTCAAAGGCAAAGGCAACTTTCCCCAACACTGATCATATCATAGGTCTGATGAAAATAAGCACAATCTTAGCTTGGTCTCTCAGCCTGACCACTGTAATAGGCCCCAAACCCCTTAAAAACCAGCCAACACACCCACCTGACCAGGATGGGAGACCAGTAAACCAGTTTACATTTATTGTTTACAAGCATACAATGTATTAATTATATCTACGATACCTTTAAAATACCTTTTACAAGTATTGAATGTATTTCTAATTTTTAAAAAAA
Source organism: Cyprinus carpio (assembly GCF_018340385.1). Classification (NCBI taxonomy): domain Eukaryota; kingdom Metazoa; phylum Chordata; class Actinopteri; order Cypriniformes; family Cyprinidae; genus Cyprinus; species Cyprinus carpio. Next base: position 9,036,201 of record NC_056616.1, read on the forward strand.
AATCTGTTCTGTTAAAATTTCATACAATCATATTTGCCAAGATACTGCTGCTGGGCAGTAAATACTTAAAGAACAGCATTTGTACTAAAATAATTATTTAAAATAAAATATATACAATTTATATTAATTGGAAATTAGTTGTTATTTAATGTAAAGCACATTTTGTATATTGCAATGTTACAGTGGTTGAAAGTTACACCTTTAAGCGGGAAATGATAAGAGATGTATGGCAACAAAAGAGATTTCTTACAAGTTTTGGCCTTGATACGTGAACATCTTTGATGGACGCTCTGGAAATAAAAATACAGATGCATTAATGCCGCAAACTGACCATGTGCAAAATAATGCGATAACACGCTGGCTTACGCAGACATTTGCATTTTCCGTCGTTTCACATCAGGGACAATTAACTTGGTGTAAATAAACCATAAATGCGTCTCTTACCCTCTCTCTCTCTTTCTGGAGCCACAGTCGATTCGGGTTTCCAAACCGCTTCTCTTCGTTTCTCGACGTTCCTGAAGCATTTCCGGCAACACGGAGTCACGTGACAAGGATGGACAGACGTCACATGACACGGTATTTCAACCTACGTCAATCTTTTAACCCCATATGTATAAAATATTACGTTTACATCGGTTTATGAAGTTTAGTTGTCAAAAAAACCGTTTGGAGTAACCCAACTAAGGTTTTGAGCCAAACGTCCGATTATGCAAACGTGTATTTTCTCCATAGACTGTATAAAAACAGGTTTTCTCTAAAAGTGGCGTTTAATGGATTCAACAAAACCATCTGAAAGTAGAATAGTTTTGTGTATTCTGTCCTCAAAACTGACATTTATAGGCATTAATGGATTAATGTTAAATAGCTTTTGTAAGCAAGATTTAAAGTTAGACTATGTGTTTGCAGAAATTGACTTCAGAAAATGATACACTATGTATTAGAGTAAAACGTGTGAGCATATTTACATCAGCTTTTTGTTTTGTGCGTTTATCTAACCTCAGAAATTTGTATTATTGTCCCATATATTTAAGATCATGTTCATGTCGAAGTTCCTAAATGCTGTGTTTGGGTGACACCTGGTGACGAAATTATGAATTGCTTTATTAGAGGATCAATGATAAGTAAACGTTATAACTACTAAATCATTTGATAATATTAGTATACATCATGCTAATTATGACAGTTTCACTTTAAACGTAATTTTTCTAGAATCAGTCTGATGATGCAAAAAGTGAAAGCTGCTAACTGGTTGAGATGATTTCTACTTGACTTTCTGACAAACATATTTAAGATACTCCAGTTGTATGTGTTTAGTTTTATTTTGCAAGGAACATCTTCTTCTTTAGCAGGGTACATATGTTTTGGTGAGCCTGTGTGTCATCTGCCTCTGCCACCTGAAGAGCTGTTTTATTCACATTATTAGTTGCCTGTAGGTTCGCTCGTTCTCCATTTGTCCAGTTTATTAGTCTCTGTACTGTTCCAACATGCCCATCACGGCAAGCGCAGTGCAGCGGTGTATCTTTTTTGTTATCCAGGCAGTTGATCTTGGCACCGGTTTCCAGTAAAAGGCCCACCAGCAGCTCATGACCATGCTCTGCAGCTAAATGCAGAGGAGTCCTCCTCCACACGTTCTTATCATCCACAATCTTGCTCTTACCAGATGCGAGAAGAACTCTAGCTGCTCTTTCCTTCCTGTTTCGAGCAGCATAATGCAGAGGAGAGCAGCCATCCATGTCCTTAGCTCCGACTTTAGCTTTACCGGCCAGCAGAACTGAAACTGCCCTAGTGTGTCCCTCCATTGCAGCCAGGTGCAGTGGGGTCTTCTTCTCTTTTTCAGTGGCATTGGTGTTGCTGCCAGAATTGAGTAGTAGCTGTATGACTCCCACTTCACCTTGTGCTGCCGCCCAGTGCAGGGCTGTTCTTCCCTGTTTGTCTTTGACATGGATGTCGGCCTTGCCCTCCAGCAGTTGGGCGACTGCTTCAGTGTGGCCGCTCTGGCTGGCAAGGTGCAGGGCAGTGAACCCATCCTGTGTGATGGAGTTAATCTGAGCCCCCACACGCAACAGCAGAGCCATCAACGCTGGCTGGTTATGTAATGCACTTAGATGGAGAGGGGTCTGATCTTTAGGGCCACTGATGTTGGGGTCTATGCCCTTATCCAACAATATCTGGGGTAGAGCAGAAGATTGAAAATTTATTAGTAAAATAAGTTTCACTTAACATAGCTTAATGTCCCAAAGGGCAGTTTATTAGTCTAATTCTCTGTTTCAGGGGTAACTTTTTGTTGACCAGGATGATGCCCCCAAATATGATGACATCAGCTTTCATCACCCATAAAAATTGCATTTATTTTTGCCATATGCTTCAGATAATGTTTACATGCACCCCTGCAAAGGACCCAAAATGTAAAGGCAGCTGTATAATTTCTTAAATAATAAAAAAAAAACATAAAATTATGTGAGAAAGATATTTACATGTGATCTTATAAACATAACGTTTATTTTTTCTAAATTAATTTAAATCATTATTTTGTGTTTGTTTGTTTGCCATTATAAATAAATATTATATTTATTTATATTATTTTATTATAATATAATAGTAATATTCTATATATATATATATATATATATATTATCCTGAAAATGAATATATATATATATATATATATATATATATAATATATATATATATATATATATATATATATATATATCTCGATATCAAGAGACTAATCATAATTAATCTCTTTATATCTGATCAGAAAGCAGAATGAAACAGTAAATATAAAATAAAAAATATCAGTATCAATATCAAATTCAGTAAATTTAAATACATGAATAAAGCATTCAATTATTTATTTAATTAAAATTTAACTTTGGCAGCTCTAAAAAATATATATGTTTGAAATCTTATTGTCTATTTTCCTGCTTATTGTGTTTTTCCTCTAAAATCTTCCATGAACCCAAACGCATTCCCCTTGTGGACTCATTATTTATTTAATTTTTAAAAAGTCATTTACCTGTGCTATTTGCATACTGCCACTTTGGACGGCCAGGTGAAGACCAGAGATCTGGTTTGGGAGTCTCTCATCCAGTCTGGCCTTTTTTGAGACCAGCACTTTGAAGGCCTCAGCATTCCCCAGCTCTGCGGCTAGAAGCATAGGTGTGTATCCAAGCTGATTACAACTATTAACATCCGCACCATGATCAATTAGCGCAGCCACTACCTCGTCCAAGTTCTTTTGTACCGCTTTAAAAAGAGCAGCGGTGATCTCATTCTGAGACATTGACTTCTGGACATACCGCAAAAACAGAGACAACAGAGACTTCCTGTTCAGCTCAAAAGCAGCATCCACGATCACAGAGTCCACCTGTGCCCCGGCCTTCAGCAGCACACCAGCAGTTTTCTCATTTCCCTGCCGAACAGCATGATAGAGAGCTGTCTTCCTTTGACCATCTCTAGTATCTACTAAAGTGCCGTTTCGCAGAAGAACCTCTGCCAGTGTTGCATCATCCTCAGTGGCAGCCATGTGCAGAACTGTTGTCTGATTCTTGAGGCTTTTCTTTTCCTCATGCACTAGAACTTTGACTGTATTTTCATGTCCATTTTGAGCAGCCAGATGCAAAGGAGTCTTTGACATTAGGTCAGTAGCATGGATGTCTGCACCAGCCTTCGCAAGGGCCAGAGCAACAGCAGTATGGCCTCGTCCTGACGCTCTGTGCAGGGCAGTACGACCCTCCCTGTCCTTCAGGTTCAGTTTCACCCCTTGTCTGAGCAGAAAGTACACAATGGCCTCCTTACCATGTTCAGCAGCGAGGTGCAGCAGAGTATCAGTGGACAAGAGAGCAGTATTGACATCCAATCCTTTGAGAAGCTCCTGAAGGAGATATAGATCACCTGAGGATACAGCTTTGAGGATGGCATCATGCTCACTTTCAGTTTTGGGGGTTTGTTTGACTTGTTCTGTTGAAGATGTAGCCTTATTTGTCAGAGACTTTGGTTGGATTCTTTCAGGAATGAGTTCCTTGTTGGGTTTTGAGTATTTGACAAGACCTTGCTTGTCCTTCTCCAGCAGATATCCTATCAGCTGTCTCCGTGCATCTCTAATGCCCTCATTAACTCCACCTACATAAGTTCTCATGTGCTGGTAAAGGTCAGGTTCCACTCGTTTCAGACAAGGGTAGAAGAAGATGCGGCAGGCGCGCTCTCCTCTCGAGATCAAGGTGTTTAACATCTTGGAATTCTTTTCCTCTCGCGCAGAGATGCTGGACATCAGCGCTCGGCTGTCAGGTTGAAGAACGCCATTTGAAATGAGGAGATCCAGCAAATCTTCTGTATTCGAAATGCCACTCACCAGCTCGTTCTTCTTCGTCCGAATGACTTCGATCGCATAAGGATTGGTAAAGCTAGTTGAACCCATGTCAGCCTCTGAAGGAAAGCAGTGAGCTTTGGAAAAGCAGAGCTGTTCCTGAAAGAACTTCATTCTCTACGTCTTTATCACTAAGAACAAATTGTATCTTGGCAACAAGATATAAAGTAAACAAAAGTAAAAATCAGCATTACGATTTGTAACATACTGATACAAATGATTAGTGTTTAAAACTGTGAAGCAATAAAAAGCACATTGGTGATCTATCTTGGTAATTACATTTAATTAATTAATTTATTTATTTTTGATAAAATGCACAGTCAATTTCTCTGTTGAAGTTTCCTGCCTTATCTAATATTACAAGACACCTGCTACTTGGATACTGTAACCATGACATGGATTGTCTTTTGTATTTGAGTTTACTGTGCAGTTTTTCAGATATTAACACCCTTGGTAAAAAGAAGTGAGCTCAATTGTATTTCATTTGCACTTGTAATAATACTTCAAATTAATCAAATATAAGAAGCCATCTAAGTGTACTTAAAGTACACTTTTATTTTTTTAAATCATCTTTTGTGACTTTTGCATTTATTTTGATGTTGTCTAAGATACAAAGCACTTTAAATACTAGTAAAATACTTGATTATAATTTTAATTTTAGTGTGTTATCCAATTACATTTAAAGTTCATATGTTTTAAATGTACTAAGTTGCAACTTCATCATTACATGTAAGTACAAATACATTTACTTAGACCTACTTAAGTGTTCAACTAATTGCATATAATAGAATATATATATATATGGGCTATACTTTTTTCCGTTATGTTGTTGTCATCTTAAAAGAAAACATTTACTCAAATATAGCTTTAGGTTTGTTAAACTTAAACCAATATGTGTGCATGACCACATGACATTGTGTAACCTAATGGTAGCTACTTTAATTAGCTAAAAAAGGGTCGCTTTTCACTGGCTTTGCACATATTTTATTGTAAACAGAATATATGCATTCTAGGAAAGTTCTTGCTTCACTTTGCGTTATTGTATTTTGATCATGCGTTGGATCAATGATTAATCCCCTCGTTCCCAAAACTAAAAGTGCAGGTCTGTCTGTCAGTCTTATGGAGATCAGTCCGAGCCGAGGAGTCCCTCTTCCCGTAATACACACCCACTGCCTCAGATGGCGTAGGTCTTCCGACCGCGCGCTTGCCTTATATGGATAGGTAGGTGCCGATTTTCCGGTATGATGTCATCGTTTACCAAGTTTGGGCAGTGAAATAAGAGGATCTAAAAGATGCTAAATATTAATCTGTGCAAGTGACCTAAATATGAAATTAGAGTTTTATTTGCCTCCTTTGTGTGTGGTGACACACGTCAAAAATAAAGAACAAGAAAACGAGGAAACACAGGTTTGCGATCATAAATGCGAATTAAAAACATTTCATATGTATTTGACTAACGAGAGTTCAATTATGGTAATTTTATGCATGCATATTATAGTGTTTAATTGAATGTACTTCTTCTTCTTTTTTTTAAAAGATATTTTAGGTGAATATAAATGCTGATATGTTTCACCCCCAGTCATGTATTTTTTCAAAGAAGACTGGTTTCTTTGGGCGTTTAGTCAAGCAGAAGTTAAGTCTCTGAAATTCCCCATCACTGCTCTGAGCAGAATCCAAGAAACTGAAATCACAAAAGAAACTCGTCCTCTATCCAAGAGACTTGATTGTAACTCAGGGTTTCTCTTTGCTTTTAAAGGATGCATTGTTTGGCGTCTTTAATATACGAAAAGATACAAATAATTGATGTTTTATTATTAACCTATTATTACTTCTTGCAAAATTTCATATTCACCGCAGTAAATTCACTCATAAAAAACTTTTATCTTTTTAAAAATAGTAAAAAAAAAAAAACTAAATAAAATGTTTTAAAATGGTGCTTTGTATGTAATCTCAGCTTTTTGTACGTACTGTTGATATTTCATGCACTATTATCTTTCATACCTTGGCATTAATAAAAAAGATTTACCGAAAGCAAGTCTACGGCGCCCTCTGCTGATGCAGAGGATTGCTCCTGAAATTGTTTAATGAACACCTTTCTAGGCAAACATGAACGAACCATAGATAATTTCTTTTTTTAGTTTCAGAATAAATTCTGTCATTATTAGGCTACTATTGAATAACTATTATGGGTATTTTGTTTTTGTTTTTTTACATCCTCTGCTTGTATATTCAAACCTGTATGTGGATTTTGCCAAACAAGCAGTCTCTCCCAAAACATGTTACTACAAGTTTGTCTTGGTGAACACACAAACACACACGAACTCCATCAGGACAACAGAGACAGTTTTTCGTTTCACATACTTTATTACATTTCATAAATATTGATTAGTTTCTGAGGTGCTCAGAAAACAAACATAAAAAACATTATATTGTACTTAACAAATGGTAAACATAAGTACTCGTGGTTGATCTTATTTACAAATAACAATGAGTGAAACCTCATTAATGAACTTTTTCAGAAAAAGAAACTGCTGAAGTTGGGACTAACTCAAAGAAAAAGTCAATTCCATTCAGTTTAAGAACAAAAAGTACAACATGTAACTCAGAAGTCAGGCAGCTTTTATCAAAGGTTTAGCGGACACAACATCCTGCTGGGTGAGCCAGACATTTATATCCCTATTTTAGGCAGTCACGTCCCCTGTTTTACTCCTATAATACTGAGTGCTCCTTTGAAGCGTATGGGTCCATGCACAACCTGGTCTAAGTGAACAAGGATAAGTCTCTTTTCTCGTCAGAAAGTAAAGCGTGTAACAGAGTGAGTCTCATGCCCTCTGTCGCTGTCTCTGTCGGACCGAGTTCGTGAAGTTTTGCACTCCCCAAAAGTCCAGTCAGAACATCCTTTTACGGCACCCGGCCGGTCCCAGCGGGCTAATGCCAGCAGTCGTGCCGGCTTGCAGACATCTAGCCCCTGAACTTTGTCCCTTGCGTCTATTAAAGTGAACTCAAATGTCCTTCGGTTCTTCTCAGAACGTCTGCAGCTGTTGCGTCAACATAAGCTGGCAGCCGCTGTTGACGTGGTTCATGACTTTCTGCTTGAGTTGGGCCACTTGCTCGCGCAGCATGTTGGCGGTGGACGCCAGCTCGGAGTTCTGGGACTTTAGGTTCTTGACTTTATCCTCCAGCCGGGAGATCCTCTCCAGTTTCCTCTTCCGGCATTTGGACGCGGCGATCCGGTTCCTCATGCGCTTCCTCTCGGCTTTAATCCGCTCCTGGCTTTCCATGTCGATGGGGGAGAGGGGTGGAGTCTCGCCGGGCATCTCGGGCACCGTTTGGGGCTCCTCTTTCAGCGCCTGAAGCCGCGGGTGCTGGACGGTGTGCTGCGGCGGGGCGCTGGTGTAGTTCATCGCGGGGTTGGCGGTGCTGATGGCGGGGTTGAAAGTGTTCAGGTCCGCGTACACTGGAGGGTCGGAGCGCATGGAGGAACTGTACACCGCGCCGCCTGCCATGGACGAAACGGGTGCCATGCTGTTGTTGATGGTCGTCTGGGGAGCCGAGGTGACGCTGGGCATGTGCTGGTGATGCAGCTCGGCCAGTGCCCTCACGAAGCCCTCCGCGAAGCCCTCTTGCTCGTCCGTCACGTTCTTGGGACACAGAAACTGGGTCGGAGTGGGCGTCGTGGTGATCAGGCCGTTGCTGGACTGGATGATGAGCCGCTCCAGCTCCGGCGACGCCAGTTTGAGCAGTCCCACGTCGGGGGAGGTGAGGATGTCGTTGGCTTTGGCCCTCAGGTGGGGCTTCAGGTTGCCAGCTGGGTCGGTCAGATTCAGCGTCATGTTGCGCTTCAGAGCCTTGTGGCTGTATCCAAAATTAGCGCTGTCATGCTGAGAGAAAGCGCTGTTTAGAGAGTCATCGTAGAAAGTAGTTTCCATCTTGCTAGACATAGAAGAGAAAACGAAACTTTTTAGTTCAAAAGTAGTCTTTCAAGAACTCAAGCAGTGTCCGCTTTCAGAAACGAGCGCCGCGCTCTCAGAGACAAAAGCGAGAGGAATCGCAAAGTTCGTAAACTCCCCGTCCCGCGAGAAACTTACTGCGTAAAAGTTATCGCGCGGCGTCCCGAGCTCTTCTTCTTCTCGCGGACAGAGCGGTCTTCTTCAGCCGCCGCGCGTCTCAAAGATACCAGAGGACAAACAGCGCTGAGCCGAGAAGTTTTCTTGTTTATTTTATCTTAAGCTGTGTTGCTTAGATGTTTCACTGTGGCGAGATCTCTATACTCTGAGCTCCTCCAGCGTGGAGGCAAACCTTATCTGCTACCGCTGCCCCACTAAAAATAGCAATGATGTCATGCGCGCCGTCTCTTATTGGCTGGAGGCGATTCACTGGGCGTTCCACAATTTCAGATAAGGCGCGTTGCCTAGACGACCACCTCTTTTCGCGGTGGCTGATGGGATGAGGTAATGCTGTAAATCGACGATGCGGTGCATTGTGGGATTACGTATTGTTTTTGAATATCTGGTTACCCGCTTAGCTGTTTTAGACCGTGGCAGTGGCGCGATACAAAGAAGCCGAGTTCTGTATAGCGTGCTACTTTTATAACGCAAACTTTCACTTTAATAGACGTCACGAGGTCTCGTTTGAGAAGTGAGTGCGTGCGTTTGAGAGTTGGGCAATCTCACTCGTGAGTTTCACAAGACTCCGCTGTCCGTCCCGTAAGAACATGTGAACTGTCAGCTTTGATATAAATACGAGTTGTTTAGATAGGTCAAGATACACTGTCATGTGGCGCGAAAAACAGGGCAATAGTCTGGTGTTTATGGCAAAGTGCATTTGCTCCATCAGCCAATGGTTTTGAAAAGGGGCGTGTCTTATTGTGGAGTGACAGCGTGCCATAAGGTCCATCGGCCGTCTCCGTGACAGTCCCTAGAGATCCTCTCAAAAGTACACACACGCATCTTAAACGTCACTGTTTAAACCACAACCGCAAACTAATCGAATTCAACGTGACAATCGCTAAGTGACACATCAAATAATGATTCATTTTACTTTGGGATATTTTCAGTTGGTTTTCATGAGTTTTAAGCCTATGCAAAGATGTAATTACACGTTTATTTGCATTTAGCAATGAGTTGGACCTTGCTACTGTGTTTGTAGCTTTAATTGTTACTGTAACTATTGCATAAAGCTATCTCTGATTCTACGATGTCATGTAGGAAAACCACGAATAACAAAAGCAATCTGAGCGATAGTGCATGTATAAAACAGGGATAAAGTCGTTTTCACTGACCACCAGGACTTGACGATGGTCTCTGGCACGTTTCACTTTGTTGCGACAGATCAAGTGCTCGAGCACGTAAAAATGACATTAAGCGTCACCCAATAGCCTACAAACTATGGACTTTAATGCACAGACTATTCTTGTTCTCTTTAGTTTAACACTCACTATATTTATTTTGTCTAAATATATTGATATATTGACGCTCTGATATTATTTCTATTCAAATTCAGCATGAAACAGTTTAGAAACCATCCGTTTTTCTTTTCTTTTCTTTTTTTTTGAGTTAGAATATAATTCTTTATTTTAGTGAACATACCCACAGTGCATTTAGAACAAATCTAAGATACAAATAACAGTATAGTCAATATGCAATACATTATTATGATGATGATCATGATGATTACAAAATATATGAACTAACCCAATATTTCAGAGTGAAGAAAGAGCCAATTTATACTTGTATATAAATTGATATTTAATCAATTTAAATATTAATAATTTAACATTTAGATTTATTATTATTATTATTATTAATTTAAATATCATCTCAAACCGTACTTTAATTTTTCATGAGTCAAAGGAATTAGATGTGGCTTTTGGATGGATTACGCTATATTTACTGTCAGATTTATTGGAATTTCTATTGGGTTTTTAAAAATCTTTTATCATTCATAGGCCTAGTTCAAGTGCACAAAGGTCAGATGAGGGTTTTTATTGTAAATTAAAGGTCATGACCAGATCGAAGCATCCTGCATCCTCTTTCTGATCACCACACATGTCTGCATCACTAATGCAGGCAACAGGGGATGTCCAGAGTTATGACAAAAGAGAAGTCCCTCTTTGTTTTTGTACTACACAGAAACTTGTTTGGGCAGCACAACCCAGACCAAACGTAGAAAACGGCAGCTTGGCCTGTGTAAACCAGTTCCTCTTTTGCTTGCTTCTTTCTTTTTTAGCTTTCCTTGTCACCTTTCTTACTAGTGTACTTTGTTACGTGTTAGCTATGTTACGAAATCCAGCTGAACATTTCCTTTGTTTTTAAAGCCTGATGCGTGCAGTGCATCCAGTGTATACTGTTCATCTTAAAGTGACAGCTCGTCACTATCACCTGCTTTAACCGGACATTAACTTGTACTACAACTGCAGTGTAGAGCAGTTACATCTATAGTGTAGACAGTAACTCTAATATAAATTTTCTATTACTTTTTTATATATACATTTTTCTGTATATACAAGAATCCTAATGTTTATGTCATTACTGCTTATTTCTTTCAGTGTCTGAGCCACCCAGGTAGAGGCTGGGACATGGACAGTGCCCTTGCACCCATGGAAAAAGCAATTATTTATACATCAGTGTATATACTATAATCTTTAATATGGCTGTTGGGTTAATATCAGATATCCATGGACTGTGGCATGGTGTGTTTTCTTTGACATGCGGCCTGTCGTTATTTGCGGTAACTTAGCCTTTGGGCCGCCCAGGTCGTCTCAGCAGTGGTCCCGTCCGTCTGTGAGGAGGGTCTTGTGTAAATATGGCACCAGTCCACCCGCCTCTGAGACGGTGCTGTAGTAATTGCCCCTCTGCCACATGCTGGAATTTGTGAAAACTGAACACCCACGGCGCCGGATTCATACAAACAATACATGTTCACTCAGCTGTAATTTGCTGTGTTGTTAATCAGTTAAAAAAGAGTTTAGTTTTTTGTTAAAGGGTGTGTTCGCTCACTTCTAAATAGTTAGAATATAATTCTTTATTTTAGTGAACATACCCACAGTGCATTTAGAACAAATCTAAGATACAAATAAACAGTATAGTCAATATGCAATACATTATTATGATGATGATCATGATGATTACAAAATATATGAACTAACCAATATTTCAGAGTGAAGAAAGAGCCAATTTATACTTGTATATAAATTGATATTTAATCAATTTAAATATTAATAATTTAACATTTAGATTTATTATTATTATTATTATTAATTTAAATATCATCTCAAACCGTACTTAATTTTTCATGAGTCAAAGGAATTAGATGTGGCTTTTGGATGGATTACGCTATATTTACTGTCAGATTTATTGGAATTTCTATTGGGTTTTTAAAAATCTTTTATCATTCATAGGCCTAGTTCAAGTGCACAAAGGTCAGATGAGGGTTTTTATTGTAAATTAAAGGTCATGACCAGATCGAAGCATCCTGCATCCTCTTTCTGATCACCACACATGTCTGCATCACTAATGCAGGCAACAGGGGATGTCCAGAGTTATGACAAAGAGAAGTCATCTTTGTTTTTGTACTACACAGAAACTTGTTTGGGCAGCACAACCCAGACCAAACGTAGAAAACGGCAGCTTGCCTGTGAAACCAGTTCCTCTTTGCTTGCTTCTTTCCTTTTTTAGCTTTCCTTGTCACCTTTCTTACTAGTGTACTTTGTTACGTGTTAGCTATGTTACGAAATCCAGCTGAACATTTCCTTTTTAAGCCTGATGCGTGCAGTGCATCCAGTCTATACTGTTCATCTTAAAGTGACAGCTCGTCACTATCACCTGCTTTACCGGACATAAACTGTACTACAACTGCAGTGTAGAGCAGTTACATCTATAGTGTAGTCACTAACTCTAATATAAATTTTCTATACTTTTATATACATTTTTCTGTATATACAAGAATCCTAATGTTTATGTCATTACTGCTTATTTCTTTCAGTGTCTGAGCCACCCAGGTAGAGGCTGGTACATGGACAGTGCCCTTGCACCCATGGAAAAAGCAATTATTTATACATCAGTGTATATACTATAATCTTTAATATGGCTGTTGGGTTAATATCAGATATCCATGGACTGTGCATGGTGTGTTTTCTTTGACATGCGGCCTGTCGTTATTTGCGGTAACTTAGCCTTTGGCCGCCCAGTCGTCTCAGCAGTGGTCCGTCCGTCTGTGAGGAGGGTCTTGTGTAAATATGGCCCAGTCACCCGCCTCTGAGACGGTGCTGTAGTAATTGCCCTCTGCCACATGCTGAATTTGTGAAAACTGAACACACAGCGCCGGATTCATACAAACATACATGTTCACTCAGCTGTAATTTGCTGTGTTGTTAATCAGGTTAAAAAGAGTTTAGTTTTGTTAAAGGGTGTGTTCGCTTCACTTTCTAAATCAGCCATCTTTTCCATTACCATTAGTAGAATAGGAACGTTTTGTTTTACTAGAACTTGTTCGTCCATAACATCCAGTTAATAAATCCAAAAGTGTTGTAATTAAATGCTTAGTGCATTCTTCATATAATGTTTTATTTGCACACCAAATATTCCTTTTTTGATATGTATTTTAATCCATTGTCTTCATTTTTATAAATTTACTTTTTACTTAGAAATATGATATTGCTTTACAAATATCATACAAATACAAACAATCTCTCTGTGTGTGTGTGTGTGTGTGTGTGTGTGGTATATATATATATATATATATAATATATGATATATATATATATATATATATATTATATATATATATATATATGTATATGTATATCTGTATACTTATAACATTTGTCTTTGTCAGTGTTAGCTAATAATACATTTGTTCATTGTTCGTTCATGTTAGTTCACAGTGCATTAACTAATGTTAACAAATACAACTTTTAATTTTAAAAATGCATTAGTAAATATTTAAATTAACATTAATTATGACTAATAAATGTAATGTAGTTAACATATGAAACCTTATTGTAAAGTGTTTCCAGGATATGTAGACTATTAATTATATGAATTACTATTACATAGTGCAGTGGAATAATCAGTTATAATTGGTCAGTCGGTCCATTCAGCGGTCTGACATTTCCTAACCATCATCCATGTATCCAACCTGAAAATCATGAGAATGAGATCCTACAAATTCATACGAAGTAACCAACTTGCAAAGATGAAAAATATTTACTAATTTCAATGAGACTGTGTAGGAATATCAGACTTCTCATGATAATATATTTTCAGGACACCGGTGCTATTTTTATGTGGCTTGTTTCTTTTGACGGACTTGCTGAGTCTCATTTCACACAAACAAACTGCCATCTTGTGTCCCAGTTTTTGATGTTTTAGAGATTATTAACATTAGACCTGTGATTTTGTTGCAGTGTTTGTCTTGTATGACATTAAAACTGACTATTTTCTTCTTAGCAGTTGCTTCAAGAGAATATTCAGGTAAAATTATATAATAATATAATAGTTATATATAAATGGACCGTTTTCTTTAGCACCAGAACCGCTGTGCATTTAAGTTTGTGAATCATATTATATCTGAGCCAAGCGGAGCGTGAGGGACAGCTGCCCGGTCATGTCCTCTGCCCCGCAGTGCCCTGCTCTGTTTTAATGCCAATCTGTCCGATCCCTCATAAAAGCCCATTGTGGTCCCAGGCCTGTCACTATGTGTCTGTAATTAGTGTTCTGTAGTTCATTGCCCTCGAGCCCATGGTCAGAAATCACTAGGGTCCTAATGGAGGGCTGGGCAAAGGTCACAGAGTAATCCTGTCATATCCAACCCATTGTCAGGAGTCCACCGCCATCTTAACGGCGTCTCCTGCCTCAGAGTCAGACTAAATCAGAGTACTGGCGCTAGCTGGACAGACTCAAAGAGCACACTGGACAGGTAAGCCTGTGGGGGTCGTAGGGTTTTTTTGTGGAAGAGAATAGGCTGTTTTATGGATCACGGCTCAGTAATAACCTAATTCTTAGGGATGCTTGCCTTATTATTGCTCATGATTAGGGTCAGGGGTTTGTTCTAAATCGATTGAGCTACAGACACGAATGAAACATTCAAGCTTGCAGCCTGTTGAGTAGAAATTTGCTATTACTTTTAAGACTTATGATTTTCACTTTTCTAAAATGCTAAAATGGACATTTTAGGATGGACTTGTGATTTTGCTCTTTGACATTTTTCCAACTTCAATCCAGGACTATTATTTTCAACAACAAAAAAAGTATACACACACACACACACATATATATATATATGTGTATAAGTTTGTATATATATATTTATATATTTTTTTTTTTTTTTTATTTTTTTTTTTTTGTGTGTATATGTGTGTTTTTTATTTGTTTTATTGATTGTAATAAAAATAAGCATTAACTTAGATAAAATATAAAAACAAATTAAACGTTTATTGCCAAGGCAGTATTTCTCAGATTTCTTTAGTTTAAATTGAAGTACTGAAAAGACATAAACTAAAATTTAATAATAACTATATAGACTTTAAAAAAAAGTAATAGATAAATATAAATTAAAAATTTAAATATATGAAACTCAAAATCTAATTCAAGGTATTAACGACAACTATAATGCTAAAATAACCTTGCAACACCTTAGCAACCACTCAAAACACTTCTTTTTTTCTTTTTTTTTTTAACAGAAAATGTAAAACACTTGACTTGATGATTTGTCTTATCTCTATTACAAATATTGCATATATAATAGCCTACAAAGGCAAAACACAGTTAGTACGCCAACACTGGAACAGAGAAAATGCCTTAAAAGTTTGTTATTGATTTGATACCAATTTTCACAAGAGACCTGGAAACTCAATTTTCACAAAATGCATAGTGAGTTTTGTCTTTGTATGACACTCTATATTTCCAAGTTAGTAGCTGATTAGAGACTGATCATCTAAACCAGTTTTGGAAAGCCATCTTTCAACTCACGTTGCTTTGTCGAGCCTCTGCTTGATAGTTTTGGTCTAAATCTTACCTCACTCTCATTCAGTGTTTTTTTTTTTTTTTAATGTGTGTTTTATAACACAATCCATCGGGACAAAGGCAGAGATGTTTGGAGATGCATGTTTGTTCATGACTGTGACTTTAAACCAACTGAAATATTGATATAACTTCTCATTCATCTATTCATGAACTCATCTAATTTTGAATTACAGTGAATGAAAGATTGATAAAGCAAGCTGATTGTGAAGGCATGTGGCTTTTCATTCATAACCACTTGGTGGGGGGGGGGGGACAACAAATTGGAGCAGGTGGAGAGGGAGATAAAGCCGAACACTGCCTCCATGTTCATTGTTTTTACTTAATGCTTAAAATCACAGACATAAAGCCTTGCACGAAAAGATGGACCACTTCAGTCACAAAATAGAAACTAAAAATTGAATTTATCAATAACATGTCCATAAGCTTTATGTTTCAATACAAATTTTGAAGTTAAGTTCAACATTTTAATTATCAGTGTATTTTTATTATTTTAGCTGCTGTGAATGAGAAACAGTTGTTTTTACAACTTTTAATCACCTTTTATCCTTTATTAACTGGTTTAAATTTCCCTGCAGTCGAATGAAATGATTTTTAACTACATTTATAAAAGTTCAAATAAAATAAATATATCACTTCTTAAAAGTATTTTATCGTGACTACCCATTGATAATGTATAATGTCTCCTCTAAATACTTCTCAAATTTTTTAGTGTTTATTTTGAGTTGGAGTCTAGCACAGTCTTAACGAAAAATAAAATTGATTGTTCTGCAGGCGGACATTTGGTGGACAGTGGTTGGAAATCTTGGGATTGAGGTGTTTGGGGTATTTTTTGTACTTCTTCACCAGGGACTGACAAAACACTCGCACAGACCCACAGCTTAACTGTAGCAGTCGTTGTGCCCACCACATAGTTGGCAGTGGTATGAGACACTAGCTGAGCTAATGTGGTGTATGATAACATCTCCTTCTGCCATGGGCGGAAAGGGGGGGGGGGGGTTGGGGGTTGGGGGGCGGGTTGTTATTTTGTGATGTCCAGGTTTTTGTGGTTTCACTGAGGTTGTCTGAGTCCTAAACTCTGTATTTACACTGTGCCTAGTGCAACTTTCATAAAAAAAATAAAAAATAAAAAAAAAAAACATTTAAAAACCACATAAAATTTGGTTGGTTCACATATATGTGGTAATGTACACAATAAATAAATCAACAATGCAGTTCATATATACAGTGACTTTTTAAATTGTTAAAGTTCCTTCAAGTAAAAAATGGTAGGCTTGTACTATCCTCATATATTCTGTAGAAGAAAAACCTCAATAGTCAGGAATAATCTTCATAATAATAATAATAATAATAATAATAATATACACATATATATTAATGTGTGTGTATATATGTGACTCTAGAGCACAAAACCAGTCATAAGTAGCACGGGTATATTTGTAGCAATAGCCAACAATACATGGGTCAAAATTATCGATTTTTCTTTTATGCCAAAAATCATTAGGATGTTAAGTAAAGATCATGTTCCATTAAGATATTTTGTAAATGTCCTACCCATAGACTGTATAAAAACAGGTCCCACTGCAGATATATCAAAACTTAATTTTTGATTAGTAATATGCATTGCTAAGAACTTCATTCGGACAATTTTAAAGGAAAAAAAGACCCTTGTGCCTGGTTTTGTGGTCCAAAATCACACATATGTGTAGTATATACAGCATATTAGTATTTTAATAAGTCATGTGCTGCCAACATGCAATCAATCAATCAATAAATAATAAAATAAATACAACAAAAAGAAAACATAACAATAAAATAATTTAAAAAAGTTAAATTACGATAAAATAAAGGTTAATAAAATACCAGATATCCAGTAATTTTTTTACATTTATTAAAATTTTTATTTATTTTTTTTTCAGATTGGGGAATGTCATATGGTGCAAACCCTCAAAGTTTAATATTTCTAAATTAATAATTTATAATATTTATATAAAATATTGTATGTATTTATACTTTTTGTTTGGTCACTTAAATATAAGGTGTAAGGAAAATATGTTAATACTTTTTACTTTATAGTTTTGCCACATATGGAAGCAGATTAGTCTCAAATATAATTCACGCAAAAAACATGATTCACACATGCGTAGACAATTTCACATGCATGAAACCTAATTCACGTACACACAAAAAAATTCACGTGTGTGTGAAAAAAATATATATTCACAAAAAGCAATTCACATGCGCAAAATAAAATTATATATTCATAAAATACATTTCACAAATGCAAAACACAATTCGTAGATATCCAACTGTGCACAAAAACCTTTGAATGTTTAAAATGTATGAGTGAGAAGCCCATAGATGAGACTTTGTTGGATTTTATATTTTTATACGTGGTTATTTATTAGTATTTTTACTATTGGTTGCTGAGGCTTTAGTGCCCCCGCTCAAGGTCGCCGTCTCTGCAAGATTAACGATGGCAGTTTGCACGCACAGCTACTAGAAGATTTACATCTGTCAGACAGGTTGCTGACGTCATCAAGCTTAGTTTGAGTCTGCGCGTCAGAAACGGAAGTGCTAAAAATCGCTAAAAATGGGCTTCACTTGTCTCAATTGCGTTCCAATTGGGTCGCTGTGTCCATTTCATTTACTGTCTATGGGATTACTGATGTAAAGGCTTAATTTCCGTTCTAATTAATCCATATTGCGCAAAAGGTGCGCAGAATCGTGCTCCTTGAATGCACTCTCAGTGGCTTATGATATGATTGGTTGAATGGTAAGCTCGCATCTGATTGGCTAAAGAGTACGACAGACCCACGTGGGAAGAGAGCTCTGCCAGGAAAGTCTCAAAAACACACACACACAAATCCGAGTGGATTCGTAGTAAATGACGATTTGTACATTCAGACAATAGTACATTTTAAACATTCAAAGGTTAAAAGTTGCACAGTTGTATATCTACGAATTGTGTTTTGCATTTGTGAAATGTATTTTATGAATATATAATTTTATTTTGCGCATGTGAATTGCTTTTTGTGAATATATATTTTTTTTCACGCACGTGAATTTTTTTTGTGTGTACGTGAATTAGGTTTCATGCATGTGAAATTGTCTACGCATGTGTGAATCGTGTTTTTTGCGTGAATTATATTTGAGACTAATCTGCTTCCATAGCCACATAACTGTATGAGTCATTAAATGTATTTATTTTTTAATGTAATTTACACAATTTTATTACATTTATTTATTGAATTTTTCTTCAATTGATGTATTTAACTTTATTTCTATTTATTTTTTTCTAAACTTTTTGAAACTAACCTGAATACAAAGAGTAACTTGGAACATGTATTTTATACTAGATTTGTCCTTTTCTTTATCATGGGCACTCTTATTTTATACTGTAGAAACACGTTCTGTGCTGTTATTCTGATGTTTTTCTCTTCTTGTTCATATTCTTCTATGCAGCCCAGCTGAATTAAACCGGCACAAGTGGGGGTGTGACCCATGCCATTGTGTTTGTGCAGAATATGGACTCTCTTCCTCTCTCCTCTTCTTTTTGCCACCTACGCCATCCTGTGTTCTTGTTCCTATCAACAGAGCCTGTTTGTGCTCAGGCTAACTCTGATAAGACAGAATGTTGTGTTTGTCTTTTTAGTCGTTCAGCACTAACCTTGTATCAATTTCATTATCTGTTTGTGCACACACTCACACTCATATACAATCTCTGTATGGCTATCCTTACTACAACTACAGGGCAGGAAATCCGTTGCCTTGAAAACAGTTTCAGTGGAACTCCATTGTGTTGGTTTGTTCTTTCCAGAAAAACCTAATGCCCACGTGAAAGGAGTGAACTTCCTGAGCATTTTCTGTCACACAGCGAGGACACGCCACCAACCCCCAACTCTTTTTTTTTTTGCTCAGTAACACACACACTTGTCTATAACTCATTGTTTGGAAGCCCTAGTTCTCCATGACCACTCATATGTGAACACTGTGGCTGTAATCACTTGAGCTATGGAAGCCTGTTTCTGCCTTGTAATCTGTAACCTGTTACATTTCCAAAGTAACCTTTGGAAGAGTTGCTTTTGGGAAACAGACCCGTCATCATTTTGGATTTTAATAACATGTTGTTTCAGGTCTAATGGAAAGGAAAAATCCAAGATACACTTTGTTTTGTTGCATTTGTCTCTTTACATCTTCAAATACAATGCATATCTTTAAAAGCGATTTTCTCAAAAAAGAGCCAGAAATCTCAACTTCAGTACTTAAATGCACCACAATTTACAATTTTATTCCTAATTATAGCTGGAGGTTTCTACAGAGAAGTTTGTTCTTATGTCATTTAGCTGATTTTATACAAAACTGTATTCCTAAACCAACCATGATATTTATTTATTTACTTACTTATTTACTTATTTTCTGTCTGTTTGCAGTTTTATTTATTTATTTATTTTTATTTTTTTGAATTATGGAATCACAAAAAGAAATATCCAAAGACCCCTCTGTAAAAACATTCACCAAAATAAAAGAAGAATATTGAACCTGACTTTAGTTGAAATTTCTGCTTTGGAATTATATGCAAATGTGTGCATATAGATAATGAGTCATTTGCATATTTAAACATAATAATTCAGAGAACTTTTAATATAAAACAAAATGTTCCCAATTCTTAATATAATCAATCAACTGCAGAAGTATGGTTATATCTATCAGATACATTTGCTACCTTGCGTTTTTTCTTTGAGAAATGTCTGGTTTATAAAGAAACATCATCTTTGACTGCACAATGCCTCTTTTTAGTCAAAGCGAGTGAATTCTCTCGAGTCTTTGTGGGCTCATGGTCTTGTGCCGAGGGAGAGGGCCGCTGGTGTGTAGGTTGGAGGTTGGGACTATATGACGCATGGCTCAGTTTCTTTTGCTTGGCCGGGTGTCAAAATGATTACCAATAACACAAAGGCTTTCCCTCCAAGAACTGCTGTTGTTTCAGCTGTTGACGGAGAGAAAAAAAAGCAGGTTCCTTTATGGGTTGTTTTCTCAACCAGCTGCGTCCTTGTGGACAGTATGTTTTTTTTTTTTTTATAGCTTTTACAACAACTCAAAAAATAATAACAGGAAAGCAGTTGTGAAAACATCATACCAAGTTTCAATCTTAATATTCATTTGCTGTTCCAGCTTGTTCCTTTGAATTATAAAATTGTCGGTTGGTGTTTTTGGGGAGAGTGACTGCGCTGTGCTCTCTTGAGGTCTTGGCGGGTTTCTACTTTTCTCTGTAGGTCAGACATAATTAAAGACACTGTTATGAAGGAGACCGGACAGCTGTTTCTCAGCCTGTCACACTGCACTCCTTTGAGTGTGAGAGGGCGTCCCAATCCGGCGCTCGGCTCTCCTCAGCACGTCTCTATCAACATGTGACAGGGCATGAGCGGCCAACATAACTATGCTTAAGTTTAAACTTCCGTAATGCTCAAACTGTGGTCAAGTTCACCGGCCTGCCAATGTGTGAGCTTGCATTTGCCTACATGCTAAATTATTTTACTGAATATTCTGAATGTTTCCTGCTTAATTATTTTTCTGAATGTTCTGAATGTTTAATTTGTAGGTGTTAGGACTTAAATTCAAGCACTGGCACCTTTCACAGCATTTATATTTGTTGACATGAGGGTGGGTAGAATGTGTGAAGCAGATGATCTGCAGAAGATGCAACTCGACTATCAAAAATACATTTAGATACACCTTTCTTTCCTCCGAAGTTGCATTTAAAACATATTTGGTTTAACATCGGAGAGAGAAAATGGCATCTCTGAATTGGCATGAATCTTCTGGAGGCTGTAGCAGGCATTAACATAAACCTTACCTCTTGAAGGTTAACTACTGTCATGACAGAGAGACATCTGAAAAATTATGGGCGCTTAATTGTACTGAATGTGCACTTGTAGAGTTTTTAAATCATAAAAGTATATTTGGTTACACATTATTTTAAGGTGTCCTTGTTACAATGTAATTATGCATTTAAGTACTGAGTAATATTAATTAATTGCATTAATTGATTAGGGTTTGGAGTTACTTGCATGTATTTATGCATAATTTATTGTTATTATAACAGTAAATACATGTAACATGTATGAGAAGTCCACCTTATAATAAAGTGTTACTGTGTGTGTGTGTGTGTGTGTGTGTGTGTGTGTGTGTGTGTGTGTGTGTGTGTATATATATATATATATATATATATATATATATATATACACACACACACACACACTCACATTATATATATATATATATATATATATATATATATATATATATATATATATATATATATATATATATATATATCACATATATATATATATATATATATATATATATATATATATATATATATATATATGCACACACACATACACACACACACACACACACACACACACACACACACACATATATATATATATATATATAAAGTGTAGACTATGTTTCTTATTAAGTGGACTTTTAATAAGTTAACATTGTAAAAAAAAAAATAATATTTAAAGTTTTACTTTAAAATGTTTTTTACATATAGATATACTAATCTTTTGTCATGCTTTAAAGACATATAGTACTAACACACTAAAGCACATGTACAGTTCTTGATTTTAATTTTGTTAATAATAGTAAAGTTTTATTACATTATTTGATATTATATTTAAAGTTTAGATATTTGAAATATAATAAATTGGTACTTCATCGATACAAATGTATAATTACAAAGATTTTATTTTATTTTTTAAATACAGGATGGCTATTTCTAGTCTCTTTTATGGTAGCATAAAAGCACAGGCATTTAATGGTAAGTCCATCACCTTATCTTCGAAGATTTGCTGTCTCAGCAGCAGTAGATTTTCTAATTTACCATCATCAGCATTTTGACTGAAAAAATTACTTAACACTGTTGTTTCTTCTACTTTACAAAAAGAACAAATTCTTAAAATGTCAGTGTTTCAGTCAGAGCTGTGTCACCAACCTCAAGTAACAAAAACCTAGACAGCTCTATACGTGTTAAATTGAGTAGCAGAGAGTGACAAACTGATTGACTCATCTGAGCAAAGGGGGCTCAAATAAACAGCTGAATTAAGCATACCCTGCGGCTGAAATTAGCACCTCAACTCACCCTCATTCAATTTGTCAAGCACTTCCATTGTTTACGCTACATGCGACAAATGTTCCCCATCGTACAAAGTGACGTGTGCCACCTCCACCCAGTTGAAATGACTCTTTGTGTTGACCACAGCCATGACCCTGAACTGATTATAATGACCCACGATGCCAAACCTGTCTTATTAACATAAACAACATAACGACTAGTATAACAGTATTCCCATTTGAACCAATAGGACTCTTTCTTGGCCAGTGATTGTGCTCAAGTTGTCAACCATTCTGCTAAAGTACCAAATTAGCAATAAATGACTTTTTAATTCTCTCTATGTGTTGTTTGTTTTATTTCAGTGTTTGATGATACCCTTGAAGCATAACTTACAAGCGGTCCTGGTCCGAGTCGCCTGACTCTTTTAAAACAGGCCAATTATAGCACGTTAATGGTGGTGTCATTTTAGAAAGATCTGGAACAGAGTTGCCACATCTAAAGGTCAGCATTACCTCAGTGGATTGCGCCTTATTGCTCTATGAGTTATTTTACTGTGACTTTTTTTCTGAAGCACTAAAATGAAAATCAAGTGAGCTGAGAGTACATATGTTTTCATGGTTTATAGACCCTGCAGACTTCTCTTCACCGGTTAAAATATGATCTGACATATGAAGTGTTTTAAACACCTGATCATATTTTAGATCTTGAAATGGATTCTTGGGACTTCTACTTATAATTCTCAATGTCAGTGAGATATTGTAAAAAGCAGATTTAAACGTCAGCTCAGCCTTTTATCTCTGATTCATTGTGCGACATAAAAGGTTGAAATATTATGTCAAATCATTTGGCCATTGGTGTGTGTGTGGATTACCAGGATGGATGCGCTACAGCTTGTCACCTTCAAGTCTCTTTATAGCCACAGACAGTGGTGTTACATTATCAGTATTGTCTGACAGCAGGACTTTTCATCCATCAGCATGCGCCCTTCTCCATCAGGTCAAGAAAAAACGTCTGCGAGCTGCCGTTCATCTCTGTTTGATGACATGTTGAGAGTTATCTCAGCAGGCTTTTTTTAATTAATAAAGCTATAAAGCAGGCTGTGATTCCCCGTAGTCTCCCCGGAGGCGTGGAGGAGGTGAGCGAGAGTGAGTTTATTAGTGCTGTCAATTAATTGTCATTAAAACATCTTGATTAATCGAGGCTCAGGGTTACGCTGTGGAATTCTGTTTCCCGTTGATTGTTTCGTTTCAGTGAAGCAGTCATTGAGTTGTAACTTATGCTGGGAAATGTTTTATGACATCAGGTTCTCAAGGAAATGTGGAGAGTCAATTAGAAATCAGGGTAATGGTGTTTTTGTTCAGTTTTCATGTCAAAAATAATTTAAAAATTAAATATATAAATACCCTAAAATTAATTCACTTAAGAAGCAAAAACTACTGAAATATAAAAATATTTATTAATGTGTTTTGAAGTAAAGGCATTATAATTATGTTTCAAACCTGTATGACATTCTGACTTTCTTCTGTGGAAGACAAATGATGTTTTAAAAATGTCTATTTTGTCGATTGGTTTAGACCACTTACTTTCATTATCTGGACAAAGACTTTTGAAACATTTTTCAAAATATTTTTTGTGAAACAAAGTCATACAGGTTTAAAATAATAATAATAATAAAAAACACTTTTATTTAGCAAAGATCAAAAGTGACAGTAAAGACTTTCACAATTTAAATAAAAGTTGTTCTTCTGAACTTTAAATTCATTAAACATTCAGAAAAAATAAAATGTATAACAGATATATATATATATTTCAAATCTGCATTTTTTTGAATGATTTCTGAGGGGTCATTTCACACATGACTCCTGAAAATTCAGCTTTGCCATTACAAGAATAAGTAAAACTTTTAAATATATAAAAATAGAAAAGTGTTGTTTTAAATTGTAATAATATTTTACAACTTTACTGTTTTTACTGTATTTGTAATTCAAAAAAATGCAGTCTGCAGTTCTGAGTGGTGAGAGACTTAAAAAATGTTTTTTGAAAGTTTTTTTTTTTTTTAATCTTACTGACACCAAACCTTTGGACAAATACATTTATGTTTTAAATATGTATATACATATATATATACAGGTCCAGAATACAGGTCCATATACAGGTCTTTTGCAGGTGTTTAGAGTTAATTAGTTGATTCAGATGATTAGGTTAATAGCTCGTTTAGAGAACCTTTTCATGATATGCTAATTTTTTGAGATAGGAATTTTGGGTTTTCATGAGCTGTATGCCAAAATCATCAGTATTAAAACAATAAAAGACCTGAAATATTTCAGTTGGTGTGCAATGAATCTAAAATATATGAAAGTTTAATTTTTATCATTACATTATGGAAAATAATGAACTTTTTCACAATATGCTAATTTTTTGAGAAGGACCTGTGTGTATATATATATATATATATATATATATATATATATATATATATATATATATATATATATATACACGCAATTTTTTTTTTTTTTTTTTTTTTTTTGCTATAGGCGGAAAAAAAAAAAAAACTAAATTTTTGCAAATCCTTGAAAACTGTTTTGCTTGGTTGCTTGGTGGCCTGTATACCTGTCAGTTACTGCCAGAATAGTGGAAATCTCTGTTTGCATCAGAGGCCTAATCTTTCGATTTCATCTTTTTTTTTTTTTTTTGCCATATAGCTTTTCTCCAGAGTGGGTAATGTCTAAATGTACATGTCTGTATGTTGCTCTGTTATGTGTCTCGCTAATTTCGTTCATGAAAACGAATGTGTCCACTAGTATTTATGTGAAATCCACCACACCCTTATGTTTGCAGCATGTTAAACTTCAACGGCTCTATTTAAAATGCGCGAACACACACACACAACAGGTTCTTTTGGCCACAATGTGGAGCTTTGTGAGGCTGCCAAACCCTCCAATCCGAATCTGACGACCTCTGCGACTGGCCCCCGTCCAGTTCGTCTGCTTACAGGTGAATGTTCTCTCAACCTGACCTCCTCCCCCAGTCCCATTACCTCCTTCTCTTTGGACTAGAGGCCCACTGCACTGGAAAAGTCCAGCTGAGATCCAGACGCTCATTTGGGGCTAAATCTGACATCTGACAGACTGGCGTCCCACCTCCTGCCTGTATAATTCAGAGGGCCTGTTTGATTTTTTAACTGCCAGCCTGTGTCAGAGCCTCTAACAGAGGTGTGTGTGTGTGTGTGTGTGTGTGTGGTGAAGGAGGATGATCGATAGCTATTAGACAGCAGCGAGTTACTGAGCTCAGATGGGCTGTGCTGTTTGTACAGGTGCCCAACAATGTGTTGCTCTACGCCAAACCTGTTCCACACCATTTAACCCTGTGTGGTGGCAGGCACCTTCGACAGACCCCCACCTCAGAGCGAAAATCTCTCTCTCGTGCTTGTGTGCCTCTGTGAGTGTGTTTCTCAGTTTCTGTGGTTTTTGCTAGAACATTTACAGGCTTTAAGACGTGAGGGGTAAGTGCATGACCTAAGGAGAGAGTTTCAGTTATATATCTCTGTGGTTCGAGAGCTACAAGGATGTGCATGTCCTCGGTCCGGTCAGCAAAGGAGATGGAGAAACAGACAGAGGTTTGAAGAGACTTTCAGGACCGCTTCAAAGAGTCTAGTGAAGAATTTTCTAGAAATAGAGTCATTGTTTAGTAGGGCGTTTTCACACTTGAGTCTTTTTTTAATGACCCAACTTAGGTTGTTTTGACAGTTTGTTCAATCTCTTGGTTGGTTTGCAGGTTCGATTCTACACCCTTCCTCTTGCTGTCCCCCTTAGGTTTCTTTTCACATTGTATTTATTTGGCTCTGAATTATGCTGCATTAAGAGTTTCACTGTGAGCATTAGTGGAAACTGTTTACTGCTGTTGCTAAGTAATGACTCAAGAGGGGAAAGCGCCAGAAATGGGAAGCGTTTTACACTTCATGTTTTTACTCATGTGTTTGTCCCTTTGTTT
Organism: Cyprinus carpio; assembly: GCF_018340385.1. Lineage (NCBI taxonomy): Eukaryota > Metazoa > Chordata > Actinopteri > Cypriniformes > Cyprinidae > Cyprinus > Cyprinus carpio. The sequence goes on from NC_056616.1 coordinate 9,062,710, forward strand.
TTGCTACCAAAACTTATGATGCACAGAACAGCGTTTGTGAAAATATGCAAGTAATGTGAACTGGAGGAAATGCAGCTTGATTGTTTTCACATGACTTGAGAACCAACCTGGAGTTCCTTCCTAACTGCTTTCGTATCAATTGTAAACCATATTGAGTTCAGATAACTCCTTTCCTAACATTATCAATCTCATTTTCTTAAAGACCAAGGTTCTGCAACTACGTTTGTCAACCAGCTTTCACATAAAACAAACCAAACTGGGAAATCAAACTGACTAAACAGACTTGCTTTTACTCTTTACCTTGGAAATTGACTCATGTCTCTTTTTCGTCCACTTTAGTTTCAGTCCAGTTTCCATTCACACTGTGTTTGGGAAACCAGTTTGTTTAAATTTGAAAATTATTGAAGTATGTACCCTATTATAACCAAACATATTTGGGTATTATTTTAAGGTTGAGATAAAGTGAAAGTCTCAAGTGAACCGCACCGCTGACTCAAGTTCGTTTTAAGTGTTTGAACTGAAACGGTCTCATTTGCAAACAAATTATTCAGTCATGTGTTTTGTGATCTAGAAGATCAACTAATTTACTGAAGGGAATCAAGGTGCTCATTCTTGCAAACTTATGAACATACATAGACTACTTTCAAACGAAACTACATTGTAACATTACTTAATAGTAATTTGGGTGGCGGTTTCATCCAAAATGACAAAGTAACTTAATACAGGGAGAGTCCCTCTGGAACAGGTTGGTTTTAAGTGCCTTTCTCAAGGACGCAATGGTGTTAACTCATGGATGGTCACTTATGGGACAAACCACCTTTCAGGTGGCAGAAACTGTGGTGATAATTGTTCCAGTTTTCCCTCAGACTAGCAAGGGAAATTTGTTTAGTTTCATAATTTTAGAAAGAAATGATCACAATTGGTCCTATTTTCCAGCTGTCCAAGAACAGAAACAATGTTTTCCATTTTTCTCAAAGTGTCACTTTCAGAGCCATTTTTTGAGTATTATTCTCCAATACACTGTATCTTTTCACGAATGGTTATTTGAGTGATCAGATAACTCAACCGTCCACCATATCCATAACACACGCACACACACGCATGCACACTTTTGGCCATTTAACGAATCCTGTGACTCAATTATTGCTGTGTGCCCACTTATGTAATTGATTTTGGTTTAGAGGGCTGGTACAAAAGACCACCATCATATCTTACTGTGACACTAAGCATTCGATGATTAAAGCTAATCATGCCTCTCTTCTGTCTAATGTGTACAGCTCTGGTTTGCCTTCGATCTGGTCAAGTACTGATGAATAATTAATGACGTAATTAGCCCAAATGGCTTTGTGCACAACGTTTGGTCCGTCATCTGCTATAGATGATGGGTGAATTGATGTGAGCATTGCATATGGAGAGCCAAGCTTTAACTTGGCCTTTTCACATCTGTTTAGTTTTTTCTCTCTCTCATTTTACATTTGCTTTTATTTGTGATTCTTTTTTAAAATGTCAGAAGTAGACCGCTACGCCATTTTGGCAATCACCCAAAGCACAAAACATGCTTTTAAGAACTTGGATGAGCATTTGTGGGCACCTCCCGCAATGTACCAAATCCAAGTGCATTAAGACACCCCCCACTCCACCCCACAAGCCACTATCTGATGTTTTCTGGTCTCTGTGGAGCAGAGCTGAGTATTGATCTGTGATCAGATTTCATGCCTGTTTCACTGTATCTGTTTCTAACATACATAAACACGTACACGCATGGCAACAGAAGAACCTCCCAGATCTATGTTTCTCCTTTTCTTTATGTGTATTTTCCCCACTTTCCTCATTCTGTGAAATTAAGCAAGTGCTAGATGTGCTTATGTGTGACAATTTTATTTAAAAGGATATTTCACCCATATGTTTAGTTAGCATTTATTCACCCTCATGGCTTGAATGTCTTTCTATTGAGGAAAAGGCAAACATTTTGAATAATATGCTGGTTGCTCTTTTCCATCCAGTTACATTAATGGGGAATTAAGCTTTCGAGCTTCAAAAAAGACACAGAAGCATTGTGAAAACATCTTTCAGTAAAGAAACAATCTTTATTCCCTGACAATCTCAACATAGGCTCATCCTTTTGCATTTTTACAAAGCTCTAAAGATGTACCTATAGACAGTTTCTAGCTGAAGTAGCAGTGGCAGTAAAACACCAATTACTTTGAATGATTGAAGAAATCATCCAGGTTTTGTGGATCAAATAGAACAAATATTCAATAAACACTACTCCTCTCATACGCTAGTACTAGGGCAGATGTCAATGTTTTAAGAGAATAATACATTTTTTATCTATTCTTCATGCAAAGATATAGTATGAATTCAAAAGCCATTGAGTATAGCAAACAATTTGTGTAGACATCTATTATGGTCCTTTAAGATAATATTTTGTCATTAATTTTTTGACAGATGTCAAAAAAGTGCTCAGCAGTTTTGATCAACTGAAAAGTTTCTTACAAAATGTATTTTTCTGTTCTACAGGAGAAAGAAAGTCATACAGCTATTGAAACAACGCTAGGGTGAGTAAATTACTTTTTGTAAATGACTTAATTTTATGAGTGAACTGTACCTTTTGTCTTGTAATATTCTGGCCTGAGATTGTGGTTAATTTTTTGCATTATTGCAAAGTCATAAGAATATTGTAACTGTTGACCCACTTGCCCCTTAAATGATTAGCTTGAAATATAAATGGTTCAGTGGCTTTAGACTCCCAGGGACAGACTCTCAAACATAGCATGGTGTTGGATGTTTTTGGGTGTGGGTGTGTGTGTGCCTGAGTGGCCAGAGGCCAAGAGAGATTAATAATTGAGTGACTGATGTTTGTTCTGTTCTCTTTTCCATTTCTGGTCACTGGTTTCACCTGAGAGATGTTGTCAATCAACATTTGTCATTGGAGCATGCCATCAGTGAAATCTGAGCGATCCAGAGAACAAGAGAAAAAGAAACAGTGCAAGAGGAGTCTTGAAATCTCCCACAATCAAGCCTCTCACGTTGTGTGTATGTGTGTAAGAATTTGAGGCAGCAGTTTCAATGTTAAATCTCATTATCAAACTGCTGGCCTGTATACTGGTTGCTATGCTGACTGAAACAACAAATATTTGGAGCTATGTAGCACCTTCTAACAAAATTCCAAACTCAAATGATTTGGAAAGTTCCACTGTCTTTCTCTTCAGCCCCTCTTTCCTCCTCGCTCCCCCTTCTTTTCTTCTCCTCAGCAGAATGGTGTCTTTGTCTCCTGGAAGTGAACTTGAAAACAGTGTTGAGGTGAGGAGCACACGTTTATTCCACACACAGACACACAGACGGCTGAGGACGCCCCTATAAACACTGAGAGAGTTCTCAGTCTTGTACAATGATCTCCTCTCACCTCTTTCTCAGAAGAACAATGCGTAGCTTTGTCCTTCTGTATGTAGGCAACAAGGATAAACAGAAAGATAGGCCTATACATTTTTGTATCATGTTTACAATGGTATCCACAGAAAAAATTAAATAAATAAATAAATAAAATAAAAATAAATAAATAAAAACTAGAACAAAACTAACAAAATAAGATTAATACATAAATAAAGTTAAATCAAATCTATTTTTAATAAATCCAAAATAAAAATAGATTCAAATGACATTTATAAAGACATTTATAACTTTTTAATACATTGTTCTTTTGAAATTTTCTATTCAACTGAACTCTTTCAGCATATCAGAATGATTTCTAAAGGATCATATTAAATTTTAAAGTGTATTCAAATATAAAGTAGCTATTTTAAATGATAAAAATATTTCACAGTATTACAGTTTTTATCAGACAAATTTATTTCTTGTTTGTTTGTTGGTTGGTTTACTTGATAATTTTCACCTGGAAGATGATATAACTGGAGAGAAAAGAAAAAAAAAATATTTTGACTAAAGTCAGTAAGTAATCACCCAGAAGACATTAGCAACACCCTTAGAAAACACATAGATATATTCTAAAAAAAAACAACTGAAAACACCTAACAGCCACATGACATTACCAACACAACCAACTGGAACATTATCTTCAGAAAATATTAAAATCTATTTATTTTAAGATATTATAATTGGTATTTTGGTGGAAACAACTACTGTATATAGCAACCATTGTATTTAAAGCTTGTTCATTCATCACATAACAGACTTAGTACAGCTTGCTTATAGTCATAGAAACATACAAACAACCCCACCTTGCAGAATGGGACATTCTTACTGACATAAACCTTGTTTTTAAAACAACGGTGCCTTTCACTGCTACTGAAACACTATTGTGATGTGAATATCATGAACATTTTTAGTGGCTAACTTTCTAGCTGTATCATTTAACGCATATTATTTATTATAGAATTCGACTTCATCAGTGTTGCTATGTGCTCTTAATTGTGTCTTGGAAACCCAATGAAACCCAGCGGTGACCTGATCTGGATGCATTCCATCTATTGTGTGTTGCACAGGAGTGATGTTGGCTGGCTTATTGGACATTATGTAACTACTGTCAGTTAGTTCATGCTCAGACATACACAGAAATACATATACACACCCTTGCCATATGATATATGTACTATTTAGACATATTTACACATTCAACACACGCTTTCTCTCTAGACTATTTATGGAAACTGACTGCAGAAACAGACCTCTTCAGTAAACGCTATCATTATGATGTCAAAAGCTTGAACATGTTAGCATATGACTGCTTACTGTTTCATATCAATGCCTATTCTGTATTCAGCAAAATTAATATATACTCACCCTCAGGTCATTCAAGATGTAGAGGAGTTTGTTTCTTCATCAAACAGATTTGGAGAAATTTAGCATTGCGTCAATTGCTCACTAAAGGATCCTCTGCAGTGAATGGGTGCCGTCAGAATGAGAGTCCAAACAGTTGATAAAAACATCACAATAATCCACAAGTAATCCACATGATTCCAGTCCATCAGTTTACATCGTGTGAAGTGAAAACCTGCATGTTTTTAAGAAACAAATCCACCATTCAGGACTGTTGTCTTCTCAGATCAAATTCCACCGACAGAAAGTCCTTATCTGTTTTGGATTGTTTTCACTTGTAAACAATGTTTGATCTGTGCATATTTCTCTCTTGATTCATACAAAACACATTTATTTATTTTTTACTGGAGAAAGCAACATTATAGATAGAGGATTCTTCACAAGATGTTAAATGATGGACTGATGTCATGTGGATTACTTGTGGATTATTGTAATGTTTTCATCAGCTGTTTGGTCTCTCATTCTGACGGCACCCATTCACTGCAGAGGATCCATTGGTGAGCAAGTGACAAAATGCAAAATTTCTCCAAATCTGTTCAGATGAAGAAACAAATTCTACATCTTGGATGGCCTGAGAGTAAATTTTCAGCAGATTTTTATTTTTGAGTGAGCTACAGGTATAGTTCATCCCAAAATGAGCATCCTTTCATCATTTTTTCACCGTCGTGTTGTTCCAAACCTACTTTGTTTTTCCCCATACAATGAAAGTCAATGGGGCCCAATCCAGTCTTGTCTTGGACCAATTTATTGCATAACAATGTGATTAATCGCAGAAAATCATGTGATTAATCACGATTAAAAATTGTAATCATTGCCCAGCACTATTATTTATTTAAAAATCATGCACTATAATAAAGTGGTTTGAGCACATAACTTAGTATTGTGCAAGGAACCACATATAAAAAAGTTTTTATGAATCAATAATAATGTCAATCAAAAAGCCCTGTAATCATAATTTGGGTGCAGAAATGTGAAGCTTAAAATTTGATAAAAGGACTTCATTTAATAAACATTTTTATTTTAAAACTTGTGTATTATTTGAACTTTCATTTTAGTCATTAGGATTTAAGCATCACAGTGTCATTGGAACAAAGCTGTAAAGTGTGTGTGTGTGTATGTGTATGCGTGTGTATGCGTGTGTGTGTGTGTGTGTGTGTGTGTGTGTGTGTGTGTGTGTGTGTGTGTGTGTGTGTTAGAAGTCTTAAGGGCACAGGAGCAAAAACCTGTATAATGTGTCAGAAAATGGTTGTGAAAACTAAATCCAACTGTCTTTTCATCATTACAGAAGTCAAAATTCAAACAAGCACAGTGGTATACATGCGTGTACAGTATGTGCCGACCGTCCGTCTGCCATCTGTTTGGGTTAATCTGAACACAATAGATAAGGGGCTGAGAGGGACAGGTGTGGCTCTGCAGTGGCCCCTGGCATCACCCTTGGGCATTAAAGGCTTGAGTGTCCATTCAGCTGGAAGACTGGCTGTGTGTGTTGGGGCTGTGCTTGGCATGTGGATACATATGTGTTATTCTAAGACTGTATTAAGTGGTGCATTAGTGATGTGATCTCTTCTCTCTCTCGGCTCTGATGCCGCTGTGGGCCTCATGCAGCCGGGCTCAGCATTAACCAGCCTGTCTGCAACTTGGAACAGCAGCTGGAAATGCTGGAAAGCAGAAAATGCCTTGTTGTTGTGTGTGTGCCTTTAATGTTCACATACTGTACTAGCTGATTAAAAACATTTCAGCTTGGACTCTTTCTGGAAGGGAATATAATATTTAATATACTATTTAGACTAATAGACTAATGAGGAGGCCCACATGGCTCTGCAGATTTTTTTTTCCAAAATTTGAGGTTCATCGTACACTTATTAAATAGGTTTGATCATTTGATATTGCTTTTAGCATAGAGTTTGTACTTATATCTCGGTTTAAAACATTGACCTCATTTTATATCTTTTCAGTAGCATTTTTTGTTTTGTTTTGATTTGTTTTGTTTTTTTTTCGAGTGTGGAAAAATGCATAAAGAGCCTGTAAGGTCTGTCTGGGCCTTAGAAGTACACTAAAGTGCACTTCATTTTGCAAAAGGGAGGTATCAAGTTTATCTTCTGCAATCGAACTATCTCTCAGTAAAGAGTGACTGGATTTTTCCATCTCTGGGCTGTTGTTGTGCAGTTTTGCATTGAGTGATTGGATTGCCGCTCTTAGTTTGCATAACTCTGGGCTCATAAATCTGTGTTTAATGCGGGCCCCAGGGTTAGAAATGACAGGTGATAGGCTGGAAAGATTTCTGTGTTTAAGTGAGTAAGCTGTGTGTAGCTGCCGGTCACTGCAAATAAAGAATGCATTATTGTGTTTAGATATTTTAGTCCCTTAGTCTAAATAGTGAACATATTTCAAATCTCTGTGTTTTTATTGCTGTTCAAAAGTATGTCATGATTAAGTGCAGTACTTTTTTTTCATTTATTTATTTTATCTCATATCACAATTATTTTTTTCTTGTTTAATCTCGGCTTGTATCTTTTTGTCTTGTTACTGACATTAAATATGGTGGCCCAGTAGTGCACAACACAGTGAAATTGCCAAAACACAACGCATATGACTAATTTTGTTGTGCTGTGGCTTGTTTCTGTTGTGTTATGCTAATTTCATTGTGTTGTGTAGATTTTGTTGTGTTGCACACTACTTTGCCACCATAATTATAGGTAGAGGAGATGAACCACTTGCATGGGAGAAACTAAAGTGGTCAGTATTGCAGCTGAAGGAATGGAAGTCCTAGCTTTCAGTTAATAAAACCAATCATTTTTTGTGTGTGTGTGTGTTTATTTACTTTAAAATGTTGCATACACAAATCCATATGAAAAGTTTTTGAGCTAAAGAAGCTAAATTTATGATAGCATTGCTGCACTTACACTACTATTCAAAAGTTTTTTTGATACTGCATATCTCCACATATCTGTGTGTATATATGTATGTTGTCTTTGTTTGCAATAGTTTGTCTCAGACTATTGTAGCTGCAGCAGTGTTCTGCTGGTGAATGAATGAATGAATGAATTATGAATGAGTGAATGAATGAGCAGTTTGTATATGTATATGTGTGGGTGTGTGTGTGTGTGTGTGTGTGTGTACTAGTATATATGGTTTATGAGGACACAAATGTGTGTAATGACAAAGGTACTACAACGCGCGTGTGTGTGTGTGCGTGCAATGTGGGTGTTCATCGAGGGAATGGATGTCAGGAATGTGTGCCTTGAGTTTATCATTCATCTCTGTTTACACAATGTTACACAAAGTGAATCAGTGTATATATGCATGTGTGTTGAGCTCTTGCTGGGATGGTTTGCATCTCGCTTGTGTATTTTAAGGTGAGTTTCAGTTCTGTTTTTCACCACTTTTTGTCTTTTCTACATTGTCTCATTCCTTTTAATTTCACATACCAAAAAAAAAAAAAAAATATATATATATATATATATATATATATATATATAAACAATATATATATATATATACTCTCTATACTATATATATATATATATATATATATATATATATATATACGACTATATATATATATTGTTATATATTGTTATATATTGTTGTTAATTTCCACATAGGATAATAAAATGTCCAACTGCATGTGTCTGGTGTTATTTTAACATAATTTGTATACTGTTATAGTATTCATTAAGAATTTCTATTTGTTTTTATTTTTATATTTTCAGTTTTAATTTTAAGTTTTAGTTTTTTTTAATTTTTCTTTTTTTTTTTTTTTTATTTTTTTTTTTTTTTTTTTGTTTTTTTTTAGTTTTTTTTTATTAAATTATTTTAAGTCATTTTCAAGTTTTCTAAAAAACAATATAATATACATAATATTTATATTTTATTTTATTCTAAAATGATTTGTAGTTTTAATTAACAATAACAACACAAAATAAAGCATATTTGGACATTCTACACATGTGATGCAGATTACTGATTTTCATATACTACATATTGTTCAAATGCAGGGCGAGAATGTATTTATACTATGAACCTGCACAAATAAAAGTAAAAAAGTAAGTGCTCCTTATTATAGTATTATAAAGGTAAGTGAAAATTGGGAGACATTTGCTACTTGTGATAGCAGATAGCATAAGGGGGAGATGACATATCCATTTTAGACAGCGTTTTATTAAAAAAATAAAACAGTGGCTCCTGTCATTTTATTTGTTCACAGTTTATCAATCTAATCAGCTTTGAGTTTCCATTTATTATCTCAGTCATCACAATGTTCTGTTTGTCCTCACCAACATCTTTTGACAGACAGGTTATGATAATTCAACAACAAAATACTTTCAAAGTAACTTGACACCTCACTTCTTCTCAAAGCTTTTGTTTCCCACCTTTAGAGCTCATTCCTGAGCTTCTGCTGGCACTGTTTTAACAAGTACGGCTCACACCCTTAAAGGGGTCATATGACATTGCTAAAAAGAAAATGTTCTTTTTAGCAACATCATATTTTGTTTATTTGGTGAAATGCAATGTATTTATGTGGTTTAAGGTTAAAAAAACACATTATTTTCCACATAATGTACATTATTGTTTCTCCTCTATGCCCCGCCTTTCTGAAACACTTTGATTTTTACAAAGCTCATAGGTCTGAAAAGCGAGGTGTGCTCTGACTGGCCAGCTATCCAGTGCATTGTGATTGACCAAATGTCTCAAGCGTGTGACGGAAATGTTACGTATCACGCTGCGTAAACATAAAACCATGTCTGCAATTGTGATTGGAGAAACGACAAACAACAAGCACTACTCTACACTGCTCAAAACTCACGTTTGAATCATTGGTGGCAAATTCTTTAAATATGAAAACATACTTACAGGCTGTGAGTCAGAAGCGCCAGACTGTCCTTGCAAAGTTGGAACTGCCCCATTTTATAGAAACAGCCTTTGTGCACAGCCAGCATTGCTACTCTCCCAGGATCGGGAAACAGTCCTTCATAAAATGCGCTGCACACATCTGTATATTTGGGTTGAACTGTTCTGGAACAGTGTTGTAAATACAACTTAACCACTGATTTCTAGTTGTCCTCTTTTGGAAGGCCAAACAAAGTAGCTTCGCTTTCATAACAAAACACAGCATCTCCACAACATGGGTGCAGCAACAATACTACAGCGAGAATTAAAGTTATGCCTTCTTTCTTTGCGTTTGGGCGGCATTATGCAAATCTCCCCACACAGTGACGTAGAGATGTTGGAGCGTGTTTGAACGAGATCGTGGATGAGTCTTAACTTTTATTAAGAAAATCTCTTTGGGTTTGAGACTTTAGTCTTTGCAACTTTAGGGATCTTATCTATTCTCAAACAGCTTTTAACACTTCACAGAGAAAGGAAAACTTGAAATTGCATCATATGACCCCTATAATATTTTTAATTTTATAATTTGCTCTCCATTAATATGCATGCCTCTTGTCTTGTCCATCATTCATGAACTGCATTTGACTGAAACTACATTTAGAGAAAAGTAGTACATGTGAATTTCCCACCTGTGTTTCACACAGCCTTCGGTGTTTGCACACACATGTGTGTGTGTGTGTGTGTGTGTGTGTCTATCTGTGTGTGTGTTTTCACACCTATGTGTAGGTGAAAGTGGACTGTGAAGTGATCTTTCTGTGTGTGAGAATCATTCTTACATCCAGCCCTGTGGGTCTGCAGTGGGTTGTAGGGTGGAAAGTCCCTGTGTTGTAGTAAACTATGCTCTTGTACACAGAAAAACATCAAACTGCTCTAAGTAGCCAAAGACTGAGAGCTGCCTTCTGTCAAAGCCCAGTGATCTTATTGTAAACAGAGGACATTATCAAAGTAGTACATGACCCAGTTAAGGTGAGAGGCGAGAGCCTTGAGAAAAGGCCTGCATTATAGGTCAATGCATCACGGTGTGCTTCAGTTTAATAGCGGATAATAACTTTATTTGTATAGCACCTTTCAAGCAGTATGCCTTGTGAAAAAAAGTGCTTATTTGTGTTACAATGTGCTTCAAATTTTAAAATGTAAATTTTATATAACTTGCAGGTAATATAATATTAATGAAATAAAACCCCACATAAGTGTGCACGTTCATTTATTCATTCATTTATTTTTTATTTATTTATTTATTTATTGCATTTTTTTGTGATGGGAAAGTATAGACTGATAGGAAGTGAAGTGGTAGAGAGTAGGTGATGGGAACGGATAAGGTCTCCTTTTTTCCAAAAGATTGGGAAAGAGTAAGGCCTTAAACTCAGGTCACAATAATAATCAATAATATCAATATTATTAATATCAAGTGTCTGAAAAAAAATGCATTCTACTAAGGGGATTTTATCACTTTACATCTTCATACCCAGAGAATGTATGTATGTGAAAATTATATATTGCCTTATAGGTAACATATATGGCAATATGACTCTTGGTATAGAGCAATATATATAATGTATTACATTTCCGTATGGGTTAAGGCAAGCCAAACTTCATTCAGTCACATTATTTCATCATGTCAAATGTACAGTTTTTACTAGAATGAATCTGTGGTAACTTGTGATAGCAAACACTGTCATAAACAAATTCTTTGCAGTATCTGATATTCATTTATTATAAAATGACCGTAGTAACTTTGTGGTTACCCTACATTGTAAGGAATGTTCATGATAGCTTTATTGCTGCTGTTAGCAAAAAACAAAAAACATGCTATGCTAACCGAGCTTCAATGTGAGCTGATTGACCGGCTGACTGATTCACTTGTTGATGAGCTGGTGGTCTTGCGAATGAATGACTTTTTGTTTTCATAATCTTGCGAATGTCAAACTTCGGCTATCAAAACGTCAGTCAAGGCCTGCTGTTAGCGTTGTGATTAGCAATTTATTCCATTGAGGAAATCATTACTGTTTAATTAACCTGAAAGACAGGTGTTTTTTGGCTTAATAGCCCCCGGCCGCTCATTTATTCATCAAGTGTGTTTATGTGAGTACTGACACAAAAAGACATGATGATAACACAGCTGCGCTTAAACTCTGAGGCATGGTAATAATCACGATAATGCTACTTAATCTCTCTCTCTCACTCACTCACTCACTCACTCACTCTCTTTCTCTTTCCTCTCTCTTTGCGTAGTAGTGCATACTGCGTGTATTACAGATTGGAATAAGGGAACATAGTAGGAGGACAGACGTCACATTCAGTTAGATGTAGGAGCCAGGAGATACGCAGACACCCACTGACTCTCTCTGTGTTGTTATCGTTTTCTTCTTTTCTTCTGTCTGCTTTTACAGGCGTGCGTGGAGGTTTCAGCTGAGCGCCTGTGATGTCACAGCGTGGTGGTGCTGAGGTTTAGGCCTTCTGGAGCGTGTGTAAAGGAGAAGAGAAACTAGTGTGGTTTCAGCTCGCGTCACGGCACTATTTCAGCCCCCAGACAAACACAAACACACACATTCAAAACATTCATATGAATCGCCCTCTTTGCCACTATTTCTCTTTCTCCTCTCATTTGAATGAATCCTTAGGACTAAGTATTTAACTTGCAAGTTAGCAAGCACCTTGCAACCACCCAGAACATGCCAGCAATGCCCTGCCAACCACATAGCAATCAACTGAAAGCACTCCAAACACCTTAACTGCCGCATGGTAACACCCTAGCATTGTGGCGGAAAGTTGTACAGAGATGAACGCCACACGAAAATCTATTTAAAAAGCATAAGCCATTACACAGAACACTCTAAAAATGTTACCTTTATAATGTAGCAAAAATAACAACCTTTAAATAACAACCTTTAAATAAAAAGTAAAATCTTAAACCTTGAATAGATACGGAATCATCAAGGAGACATGTTGATGGAAAGAAATACAAGATGCGAAAAAAAAAAAAAAAATTTTCAAAACTATTGCATTTCCCTAAGAAGATTTCAAGAAAATTCACTAGCAAAATTTTTGCGTTCTCTCGCTACACTATTGCATTCCCCTAAGTATGGAGCCTGGGAGGTCACCTGTAGGAGAAAACAATACAATCCGTGGCGACGGTTTTGCAATCTGTCCCCTCAGTTCTTCAATTCTTAAACTGTTCCCTCGGTTTAACAAATTGCGCCCACAGATTAATAAACCGTACCCACGAATTTCCAATTTCCGTGCGCTCAGATTTTGTAAACCGTACCTTCGGTTTTTGAATCTGTACCCACAAATTCATAATCCGTGCTTTGCAGTCCGTTCCCTCGGATTTGTAAACTCACCGATTTGTGGCCCCGCCCCCACCGACAGATTCATTTGTGTTTATTAAACATTATTGTTCATAGTAGTCTATGAGACCATGATCCGCACTCACAAAATAGTCTTCTTTTTAGCGTTTATTTTGCATTATTCACCAATAGGATAAGACACCGCCGCCTGTGATTTATAGCCTAAAATAAATGCTAAAAAGAAGAATAGCTAAATAATGCTAAAATAGCTAAATAACGCTAAAAAAACCCCTAAAACGATTGAGTTTCGAGAGAAGGAGGAAAAAAGCAATTTTACCAGTTATGTTGTCATTCCTTTGCTCTCTAACTGAATGCAGTGTTATAATAGGCCTCATATTTAATAATAACATTAACAGTGAAGCATGCATCTAACTCTGGGGGAAAGAGCTTAGTATAATAAAATCAACAAATTTTTTATAATTGTTTTGAAAGAATAGTACACAAACATTTCCAAAACTGTAAAAGGTTATTTAAAAATAAAGCATTCATTAATTATTTTATGACAAACATTTTACTGTCTTAAGTGCTCTCATTAATTTAGCCTATAAATTAAAATAATAACTATTATTTTTATTATTATTTTATTTTTTTTTATTGTTTGTGCTTTATATTATTTTATAGGTTATGAATTAAGATTTTGTAACAAATTACTCCAAAATCAGTCACAATGCCAGGTTTATTATACAATAATAATCAAGTGCTAAGATTATCACAAATTAAATGATTTTGATGCACATCTTTCTTATTAAATCCTTGTATTCCACCACGTACTACAATTGATAGAAAATCACTTAAGACACTTTGCTGTAGGCCTATTCCACATAATAATATTCAATAAAACTGTATGTTAACACATAGGAGCTTGCTGCACGAATCCGTGAGTACAGTTTACAAATCCGAGGGAACGGATTGCGAAAGTGTGCGCAGGGATTATGAATTAGTGGGTACGGATTCAAAAACCTAAGGTACGGTTTACAAAATCTGAGAACACAGATTGGAAATTCATGGGTATGGTTTATTAATCCGTGGGCACGATTTGTTAAACCAAGGGAACAGTTTAAGAATTTGTGAGTACGGTTTATAAACTGAGGGGATGGATTGCAAAACCGTCGCCACGGATTGTATTTTTTTTTACAGGTGACCTCCCGTGCTCCATACTTAAGAAACATTTGCATTCTCTCTCTACACTATTGTATTCCCAAGAGAAAAGTAGCATTTTTTATTTAGTATTTATTTATTTATTTGCAAAACTATTGCATTTCTCCCAAAAAATTTTGAGTTAACTTGCAAAACTTTAGCATTCTGTCAATAAACTATTGCATTCCCCTAATCGCTTTCTCCTGAGATTGGACTCTGGTCAGCAAATTTTAAATATTTTTACAATCACTGTCCATGCCTTTCTAATTAGCACAGTAAAGCCTATAGCACGCATGTTTCCTCGCTTTCTCCTTATTCTTTCTAAATAAAAAGTAGCATTGTCTTTACATACAAATTTTTAATTAATTGATATTTTAAAAAGCTTTGTTGTGGTTTGTTTGTAGGTTATTTGTTTAATTTGGTTTTGATTTTTTTTAAATAATACTAAACATTGAAGAAATTTCATTTTAATGAGTTTTTTGTTTTCTTCTTCTTCATTAGGATATCAGGAAAGTGGTACCAGCGTGACATATGATTTCATGCCCCCTAAAAAAGCATCAAAATGAATTTTAATTCAGAAATTAAAAACATGCTCATCATAGAAGAGGTGAATTCTAGTCATTGTATTTTTGAATAAATTATTAGTTCTGAACAAATAAATCATTGTCATATCATTGACCTAAAAGCCAGTCTCCAGATGTTAAATGACCAGACAAGCACTAGAAGCCAATTTGCTGACAGGACGGGGACATTGTGTTCTGTTTCCTGACAAGGCCTCTGTCTGTCTTAAGCTTTCAAGGTTCCCGTCTTGCCTCAGGAGACACACACAAGGGCAAGACACTGACATGCAGACAGCTAGCCTTTCCACTCTTTCTATTGAACTCTAGCATTCTGTCACTCCATCCGTCAGTCTGTCACTCAGTGTGTCTGTTTTATGATTCTGCTGTCTTTCTCAGTGACTCCCTATTTCAAGACTATATCCACTTTCCTCTTATAATCTTCAGTGCTCTGTGGCATCTCATCTACTGTGTGAATGTGTCAGTGCTGATAAATTACGTTTTTCTTTCTGACAGTGGGTATTTTTGGGGCACTGAGGCAGATGGGCATTAAAAATGGAAACGGACACTGGCAGCCTTGCTGTCCTGCTCTGTTTCTCTCTCTCTCTCTCTCTTTCTCTCTCTGTCTTAGATGTTAAAGTTTGTGACCTGAAAGGGCATGTGGGTATAAACCATAAGCGGTTAAAGGGATAATTCACCCAGAAATGAAAATTCTGACATCATTTACTCACCTTCATGTCGTTCCAAACCTGAATGACCTTCTTTCACGTTATTTACGTGATCATCTTCTAAGAAATTAGTCATTGCAGTACGTGTTTTGTATTTTGTATGGTTGCCTGAGCATTGTTTCCCATCACAGGTGGCAGCAGGTGTGTCAGGTGGGCATTGTGGGCACTGATTCCTATCAGCTGGTACTGAATCAAAGCATGACCCACTGAATATAGTCACATTAGCTGCTTCATTTTATTTCTGTTCCAGGAAGCGCAATCTTTTTTTACTTTGAAGAGAGAGAGAGAGAGAGAGAGAGAGAGAGAGAGAGAGAGAGCATGTTCTCAATGTCTTCTAAAAAGCAACCTTGAAAGCACAACTTGTTTGTGTGTGCACACTTGGAAGCACAGAGCAAACTGCAACAATGGAAAATGGCCTGCGGTGTTCTTTGAGTGGATATAAACCCATGTGCTCGAGTTCTTGTTTCTTCAAAGACGAGCTTGTGAAAGCACAGCAATAAAAACGTGCGGTTTAATGGCAGGTGATTTTGCAATACATGTTGCAATAGTCTAGAATGTAGAAATAGCATTTTTTTATCATTGTCCCCTGCCTGTGTCATTCAAATCTTTCTTTCTTTCTTTCTTTCTTTCTTTCTTTCTTTCTTTCTTTCTTTCTTTCTATTTTTCTCAAATGCAGCAGACTACCACAATCTGCCATACTTCACTTTCCAGCACCGTTCCACCACTGTGATCTTCCCCTGAATAGACTCGGTTTAATTGGGATTCCGTTTAATTGTTCCAGTCAGTTAGTGCTGAGTTTTGTGAATGAGGTACTGTCTAAAATGAGCCTCATTTGCATATAAATGAGATGGGTAAATCAATTCATATATACACTACTATTAAAAAGTTGGGGGCTGGTAATATGTTTTCAGTTTGTTGAAAGAAGGCTCTTAGGCTCTCTTACACGTAAGACTGGATTTATTTAATCAGAAATACAGTAAAAACAGTAATATTGTGAAATCTTCAGTGTTGCATCATCTCTCAGAAATCATTCTAATATGCTGATTTGGTCTCCTAAAATTTTAAACAGCATGTATAACGACTTGAACACACCTTCTCTATAATGAGAGTGATTTTAATTACTGTATTAAAATTCATCTTGATCTTTGGGCATGACTGGAAATGAAATAATAAAGAGTTGTTAATTAAACCACGCCACATTTTTCAGAAGAAACATTCACTGTTACATTCTCTGTACAAAACGTGACTGCTCATCTTCCCAGAACAGGTGGGAAACATTACTTACCTCGCTTTTGAGTGCAGTGGAAAACACTTATCATTAGCACACACACACACACACACACACACACACACACACACACACATTCATCACAAATGAGGTATAATTGATAATATCTCCTGGTTTTGTTAATGAGTTCAGTGGTTCATCTCCTCGCCTGAAGTTACATGAGGTATCTGCTAATTACTCTTCCTGTATGATCCAGTGTTTCAGACGTGCCTGTTGAGCACTATGGATGTTTTTTCCTGACTTCCTCTTTTCTGGAATCCTGACCCAACTCTGACCCGGGAATGTTTGACTGTACATTGTTTGCCCATTTTTGAATATGTTTGAAATGGTCCCTGTCATGTGGCTTGAGGAGGCCTGACCTCTATAAGGTCAGTGTGTGTGTGTGTGTGTGTGTGTGTGTGTGTGTGTGTGTGTGTGTGTGTGTGTGTGTGTGTGTGTGTGTGTGTGTGTGTGTGTGTGTGTGTGTGTTGAGGGGTGCGGTGCTAATTTCGCTCTTGGAAAGGAAACAGGGAACCCAAATACATCCACTATGTTTGCAGGAGAACATCTGCTCCTCGTTTGTTCCATCCTTTCTTGTTTTTATTCCTTCTTCTGGCCCACACTAACAATCTCTCCGTTCGTCCCCCAGCGTCCTATTTCTCTCAAATCAAATGCTCTGTCAAATTATGTTTTCTACTTTCATGTGTCTATTCATTTAGCTTTATTATTTTATCTTTGCCATAAGTTATGATAGATCATTTGTAGTCAACATTTTGGTGGTTTTATCTGTAAATGTTATCGTGAAAATCACTTTCTTAATCAGTATTTTTGTCTTGTTTTCCAGTAAAAATATCTATTAATATTTTTTTTTGTATATAAATATAACTATATTTAATGACTACTGGGCCTAAAACAAGAAATAAAACTATTTGCCAGCGGGGTATTAAAAATAAACTTTGGTAAATGATAACACACAGTCATCTGGTCATTATCTCAAAATAGATCCTCACATGAATCAGAAGGGGTCTTGTATCATCCTGAAGTTTTTTTTTTATGATAATGACTGGATAGCTGCACATTATTCTGCTTATTAAATAGCTACTTAAGAAATAAATTAATAAATAACCATATATAATTGAGTAAAAATTATCATTTGAGAGGAAACTTACTGTAGTTACTGTAGATACAGGAGATCTGAAACTAGTGACAGTCAAATATACAGTTCAGTGGTTATTATATAGTAAAAAATAATTTAACATAAACTGACAATCACAAATCACAAATGTATGTGGTTTTATATACCATTTTTTTTACTGGAAAACAGAAAAAAATACTGTTTAAGACAATGATTTTTGTGTGTGTGTGTGTGTGTGTGTGTGTGTGTGTGTGTGTGTGTGTGTGTGTGTGGTATACTGTAGGTTTTGAATGTCAGTATCTGCTGTGGTTTTCTAATATGTTATTAGTGAATGTCAGTGACATTTACTCTGAGAGCTAAAAAGGATTTGGATTCAATTAAAACAATTCCCTTACCGTTTATTTCATTCTATTCTCTCTGTGGCTTGGGAGATATGCTTGCTTTCTCTCTCTCACACACGTACAGAGTCACAAAAAGTGTTCAGTCAGTAAACATTTAGACAGAGTGAGTGTTTAAGATGGGTGTATGGTTTGTTTCTGGGCTCTGTGAGAGTGCTGTTGTCTCTCTGAAGATGGATGTGCTGACTCTGGTAAACGGTGTCTAAAGCATTCAGGAGGACTGAAACTTTGAAACCCATAGGTGTGCAAAATAAGGCATAATGAGGGAAGACAGAAACTTAAAAATAAACTGGATAGAATCTGGATAAATGTACAGTTGTCTGTGGTGGCCAAAAATTCACTGTATAAAAATTATTTACATTTCAGCCATAATGGGAGGCATTTTGGTGACTGCATATGTGTATGCTGATATATCAGCATTCTTAATTAAAATCTTTGTACTGAGAACAACTATAGTAAGACCAAACAATGACATTAAAGTTAAACAAAAGTTTAACATGGCACTAAAATAAGTCAATAAACATTGTCAAAAATACTTCATTTTTTTCCAGTAAAATTACATATAGGCTATTGTCCTGTTAAATATAATTTCTTAATCTTTTGTTACCAAAAAGTAAGTTTTTTTTTATGTATGAATGTGTTTGTTTGTTTGTTTGTTTGTTTTTACAAAAAACATGTGTAAATATCATAAATTATTGATCCTTGTTTTAAATATTTTAAAATATTATCATTATATATAAAATAAAATAATTAAATAATTAAATGTACACTACCATTCAAAAGGGCTTTTTATAAAAAATAAATTAATATTTTTAATCAGCAAGAATGAATTACATTAATCGAAAGTGACAGTAAATAATATATTTTTAATATTACCAAAGATTTTTATTTTAAATAAATACTGATCTTTTGAATTTTCTATTCATCAAAGAATCTCGAAAAAAAAAATGTATCAAGGTGTCCACATAAATATTAAGCAGCACAGCTGTTTGTTAATATAAATATTAAGCAGCACAACATTGATAATAATCAGAAATGTTTTTGCGATCACAGGAATAAATTCCGTTATAAAACACATTAAAATAGAAAACAGTTCTTTTAAATTGGAATAATATTTCACAATATTACTGTTTCGCCCCAAACTTTTGAACAGCAATATATGGTACAGTAGCTTAACCAGTTAGCAGTTGTTACTGTAGCATTGTCACATAGTTTTGAAGTGTAGGCACGCAGGATGTGCAAACGATGAATGGAAGTGTTCAGTGTAGTAGCGAGTGTCCTGCTTTGGCTCCACACCCTCTGCAGGGCCAGACTGTGCTGTAGGCAGGGCGTGAGGCTTGGTGCCAATGTGCCAGCTCTATGGTGGGCATCGTGCCAGAGCCATGAATCACTCACTGTCATCCTGCTGGCCTTATGGACAGAGTGAAGGAAAGGAGAGGCATTTTTTTCTCTCTCTCCATCATTTGCCTTCTTTCTCTTTCTTTTTCTTTCTTTGTGTATGTGTGTGTGAACAAGAAGAGATGCTTTATGCCCTGGCGTGAAGCGGTAGTGAGGGACACAGACTGTGGGCATCACCAAAGGGGCATTCAGAGATGGCACGCATCTCCCACTGCAGCAAGAAACGTGCCAGGACACACAGGCATACACACACACACTGACGCACATTCACTGCCTACAGCATTTGAAAAAGCAAAAATGCACACACACAAGCACTAACACTGAATTATAAGACTAAACTGGATGTATTCACAGGAGGAATCATGCATCTTGTAGTTTTTTTGAGAATGGTCATATAGGACAGAGGTCTGAAATGACTTGGGGGCCACTAGCCAGTTGGTGCTCTTTATCAAAGGTCAGTTGAAGAGTTTGACTTTGAAGACTTTGGAAAAGGACATACGTTTAAAACATGAAATTTTATGCACAGTGTACTGAACTGAACAGCTAATTGATGTCATATTTAAATGTGTATCAGAGTGGTGCAAGAAATTACAGAGAAAGAGATATGTCTTGACTCAGTGTTGCCAGAGCTTGACATAAAAAACTGCACCAAAAAACAAGCCTATAATACATTTAAAACCAAATGTGTAATCTTGGAAATGAGCCAAATACCAAAATATCGCGACTTGAACCTGCCCACTTTATTATCTCTTGAAACTGGATTGCTTTATGTGCCGAGCCCTAACAATAAAACCCAAAGATGCTTAATAAGCGTCGCAACCTTTCAAGAGCAGGCTCCATGAAGTAGCCTTCGAAACATAAACAGAACTCGACGGTGGTTCAGTTAAAATTGGCGAACACGAGTCTTTGGTCGCTGTAACATTACTTTGGTGGTGAAAAAAAAAGGAGATACAACACGTGTGAAAAAGGTAAAATGTTGCTGTGGGTACAACTATTTCAATCATTGCAATTTTGAGAGAGAGTTCTGAACTGTATACACATGAAACGATAATTTAGAGGACTCAATTTAAATGTGTTTGTCTCTCCTGAAATGTTACAGTCTGCATGTGGAAAAAGTGAATGAGTGAACAGTTTGGGACACAGTGATGGTATCGGCACACATGCATAACCAATTTTTTTGACTGCTGAGAGTATGCAAGCTTGTTTGTTGTCGTTGCCTAGGTTACAATTACACATTTATGTTCGTGTTTTGGGCCTGTAAAAAGCATATGGAACAAATACATTAAGCTGCTGTATAAGAATCTTTATAGAGAGAGAACTGTGGGATTTTACTGGAGACCAAACCGTAGAAAGTAAAAACGCATTTGTAAGTTGGATTTAAGAATATATTAACTTAAAGTAACTTTTGGTTAAAATGTTGATTTTCATATTAAATGTGAAAATTTTCAGCTGCAGTTACAGTCTTGCAGCAAAAGAAGTCATATTCTATTCAAGTTTGCTGTCTAATTTCAATGTTAACATTAAAGTGTGTTTTATATAAAAGTAAAAAAAAAAAAAGTTTATATTTTCAGTTTTCATTTTAAATTTAGTTGAAGATTTAGTAATTTTGTTATTGTCCATGCTTTTATTTTTATTCGTTTGTTTTTTCTAGTTATCTTTATTTTTTATTTATCTTTATCTCATGGCAAAAGAAGTCATATTTTATTCAAGTTTGCAGTCTAATTTCAAAGTTATAACAAAAAGTGTGTTGTATATAAAAGTAAAAAAAGCTTTTTTATTATTTTTATGTTTTCAGTTTTCGTTTTAATTTTAGTTGAAGATTTAGTAAATTTGTTATGCACTTTTGTTATTTTTATTAGTTTTTTTATTTTTCTAATTTTATTTATTTTTCATTCCATTTTAGCTTTAGTACATTTAATATTTCAACTTATTTTATTTCATAAGTTATCTTATTTTAGTTGCCAAGGCAGCTTTTTCAAATTTTATAGTTTTTATATTTAATTTTATTTCAGCTTCGTTTTAAAATAAAATATTTTTATTTTGTATTGAATTGATGTTATGATTTTGGAATGGAATGGAATGGAATGGAATGAAATGAAATAAAATGAAATAAAATGAAATAAATAAAAATAAAATAAAATAAATAAAATAATGCTCTTTTTGGAAAATAATGGAAAGTGACCATATAATTTATAGCATCAGCTGAGAGAGTATTAAAACCACACATTTAAATTGAATTATGACATTAAATTAATTCAAAATGACTAGCTTATTTTATAGATATCTCAATGGAAAATCTGTATCGATATCCAGCCCTAGACTTAGGCAAAACATTGTCTTGAACCAAACTTTATTAACAGTATGCAAACCCTCAAAACTGTTTACATGAATCTAAAAATGGTGTGAGGTTTATATGTCAGTCATTTCTGTCTGACATTGGTTGGCTCTGTTTTGTCGGGCCGTTTTTGAGGCTGTGTGTCTCTTGGCATGGTTCAGGCTATTTGGAGCTTGGAGACCATATCTGAACTACTAATGAATACTGAACGCATGGGGTCATGTTGAATCGTGTTGCTTCGTTTCAGAAGCTCTCCATTTTTATTATGCTCTCACAAGTGTTGACAGGTGATGGAGGTGAACTGGGGTGTGCAGTGAAGGAGTCAATGGAGTTACGGTCAAACATCTGTTACAGTACAGACCCCTCACAGAGAGCCACGCTAGCATGTGGGCTGGCACCATGACAGGAAGACACACGGCATCATTGGAGGTGACTTTGCTGCTACACACAAGACATGATATCATTCATAGCATTAAATGCATTAAATGTAAAGTTTCCAGAGTTAAACTGGTATGTATGGGTTGGTTGCAGTAGAAACATATACTGTAAATCTGTTCTAGCGACCCCATGAGAGAGTCCATACACTCTCCCATACTGGCTTTGATGATGTTTTGAGATGAGAACAAGGTCTGTCGGCCAACGAGCCCATAATTAATTGCAGCGGTCTGGCCAACTGCAGAGCATGTGGTTCAAACTCCAGGCTCAGATTCAATAGAGCGGGTTCAGGCATCAAACTCTTACAAAAGGGGCCAAAACTGAAGTACATTTGCACATTTGTGTCCTTTGAAAGTTCATAACTGTTTTATTTTGTCTTTGTTGGCTGGATAAAAAGGACCATTCAAAATGTGATCACCTTGAGCAGAGATGTGAAATGGCAAATGCATTATGGCCTAAGACTTTCACACAGTATTTTTATAATTGTCTAGTCCTAAACAGAGTTTATTTCCTCTCCCTTTCCCCCTGT
Organism: Cyprinus carpio; assembly: GCF_018340385.1. Lineage (NCBI taxonomy): Eukaryota > Metazoa > Chordata > Actinopteri > Cypriniformes > Cyprinidae > Cyprinus > Cyprinus carpio. Next base: position 9,085,702 of record NC_056616.1, read on the forward strand.
TCATAGATTGTTTCATAGATTAACCTCTAAAAAATAGCGTTCATACCAAAATTGTGAATCGTACCAGAGTTTACACAAACTATCTTTTTACATGCACTCGTGTGCAGTCAAACTAAAAGAACACAACAAACTATACTTTTATTTCAATTAGACTGTATTTATTTGATTTATTTGATTAAAAAAATACAGCAAAAACTGTTGTATTCTGAAATAATATAATGTATTTCTATTTAATATATAGTTTAACGTATTCCTGTGATCAAAGCTGAATTTTCAGCATTGTTACTCCATTCTTCAGTGCCACATGATCTTTCAGAAATCATTCTAATCTGCTGATTTGCTGTTGAAGAAACATTTCTTATTATTATCAGTGTTGAAACCAGTTGTACTCTTTAAGATTTTTGTGGAAATCATGAAACATTTTTTTTTATTTTATTTTTTTATTCTATGATCAATAGAAAATAGAAATGAAAAGGAGCAAGGATTAATGTATGCGCACATGCGCTGCATAGACTGAGGATTTGTAGGATAAATCAGTACATGTGCACACCTCATGTCCTTCACTCACACTGGAACGCTGATCTGCTTCATTCTGTAAAGCAAAGCTGAAGTTCCTGAGTCACAAGCTGCTCAGAATTGCAATCAGTCTGACTTCCCAGAAGACGGCACTTGAGCAGAAATGCTGGTTTTCCAGGAAGGCCAACAGAGCTCATCACTATTACATTTTCAAGCACATAATGAAGCTTGTGATACGTTAATAGTTCCTTTTCCCAACATCTGGCCTTGACAGAGGAGAAAAAAGAGAGAGAAGTGATCAAATGGAGGTGTTATGCTAATTGCCTTGTAAAAGCACAAATCCACTCCATTTAGCTTATTGATCGAAAGTGAGCAGGCCAGCTTTTTACCCTTACACCCCTAAGGGCCATAGAAGGCTAAACATTTTAATGGTAAAAAAAATAATAAA